>NC_090646.1:154626644-154926644 GCF_040937935.1 Hyperolius riggenbachi
CTATTACATGTGATTGCATGTTTTTGTGTCAATACCCTCTACTCATGTTTGGGTTCTCAATTACTGATTTCAGTCTACAACATCCGTGAAAAGAAAAAAAATAAAATATTTTTATTGGGTTGACCTGTGTTTAAGAAGCCTGGGAGGTGGGAATAAAATTGTAATATACAGGTTGTGTTTTAGACACACAATGTAAAAAATATATATATGCAGTATATATAGCTACATATTGATAAACTGTTAGAAGCATAATCATATCATACAAAAATATACATGTTTACTTATTCTAATAAAAACAAAAGGGTCATCTTTCGTACACAGAGTAGATACATTTTTTCAGATGCTGATTTTATAGGATGTCAAAATCATATTTCTAAAATAAATGTTGAATAATACAGTGACAATGTGCATTATTACTGCAAGATTTCCTCAGTTCCAGAGTCTGCATCCTACTGGGGTTACATTAACAAAAAGTCAAGCAATTTACATCTCTCATGCTTTCTTTGGTGGCTTCATGCTACCAGTTTGGATGGTTTATTAATTCACTCATAGTTAGACCTTAGGGAATTATATGGCATAAGATATTCCTTCAAGAGAGATTGATTTCAATATTCTCTGCAATTTCAGCAGAACATATCGACAGTAGTATTTAATTTGGAAGACCAAACTCTTCTGGGTTTTTGCTCTGTTACAGGGAAGAAATACATAATACAAATATTATAAATATAATGAACACTCTTAAAAACTTAAATGCAAAAACTTGAGCACTTCCTGTCATTCTCTGCAACTAGCAGGGTTCATTATTCTAAGCATCTGCTGATACTGTTTACGTATCTCAATAAAAGTTTGGTAAAGTGAGTCTTTAATGAGATGCGCAACCTGAGCTTGTTATTCATGTAGTATATCACTTTAGCTGATTGAATTTAAACATTTAATGTACACTGAAAATAAAAGGGCCAGATTCCCAAAATTGTATTTTCCACAACGAACCTACTGGGAATTTTTATCGTAAATTAAATACATTAATAAATCTATAAATGCATATATAATCATGAAATCTGTTTTTGAAATCGACGTTTTCAGTTGTTACATTGTAGGGATTGGGGAGACAAGTTTCACAAAATAAAACTTTCCAAGAGTATATGGGGGTGCAGACCAGACCTCAGAGGGTTAACTTACCTGTTAATTCCTCTCCCAGATGCACTGCATACTGCTCTCCATCTCCCTGACACTTCCACCTTCACATCAGTACTCCTAGAGTTGAAGGCAGAAGTGTCAAGAAGTTTGAGAGCAGTGTGCAGTGCATAGGCGAAAGGCAGCAACATAGGTGAGGTGACCCTCTTAATCGTGTCCATGGCCCTGTACACACCGGCCAAGTTTTACTTTTCACAAAACTGTTATGGCTCATCCATATTCATTAGGACTATATTTGACATGGGAGCTGGACCAGGAGGCAGGACTTACACTTGCTGCAGGGATGACCCCTGCTGACTGGTGTGTGACTTTTGAAAGTCCGTGGGACCAAGGTTTCTGATGGCTCTAGGCAGATTTGGTTTTAGCAGCAACATCCCTGATACACATCTCAACATTTTTAGGCCTCTGTTGACTAGCATGTGGCTTTGAACAGTTTGTGTGTGTGTGTGGGGGGGGGGGGGGGGAGGGGGTTATGGTTCTCTTGGTTTTAGAAAAATCCCTGTGTGATGTGTGGGGATGGGGTTATGGCTAAAAGTATTAGAGGCATAAAAGTCATTCTGCTACCACAAGCACCCTTCCTCTCAGCATTTTTTAGCAGAGAGGAGATAAGATCACTTTTTTTTTGACTGACAACATGGAAATGCCAGGACATCCTAACAAGGAGGTGCAACTTCCTTTATTTTTGATGCATCCTAGAGCCAAATATGTTATTTAAGTTATATGCTAAAATACAGTTATCCTTTAAATAATGAAGGTGGGTTATACAATCACAAAGTCCGAGCACAAGTGCACCATCCTGTCTAAAAGTTCTTACTCTTTACCAAAGAAATAGGGAGAGTTTTATGAATAAAATTATTTTCAACAGTCAAAAAAAATGGTAGTAAAGAACTGACTTTAAAAATTACTTGGTCAATTGGCTTTTTCTTAATCTAATCTCTGCAGACCACTTAAAACCGTTGTGAGCACCAGAAGCTACATTTTTTAATTTCTTTGTGAATATGTTCCATAGTGTATATAAAAAAAAAATAGAAAGATGGTTCTTTAAAAAAAACTTCATGTTAATTTCTATTTTGTGTATTTTTGCCTGTTGACGCGTCACTTATAAGCCTTTTTCATGCCTAATAAAGAACATGGTTTTGTGACAGACAGGAGCTCCTCTCATTAAGTGCATCTCAGAAAACATATCATTCATGTCAGGACAGATCAATCATTCAAAGAAAGTTTCAGCAGCTTTCAAGGAAGTCAGATAATTGTAGAACTCAGTGCTTTATAGTTTGACTTATTCAGTTCTAAAATCCCAAATATTTCAAGATTTAAATCTGGCAGCTCATAGTAGGTAAAGGTTTGCAGAAGTTTGACTACCTGCTTTGTTTTGAAAAAAAATATAAAATGTGATGGCAGTAGGAGAACAGAGGCGCCAGCAGGATAAAAGTGGATAAAAACTTTAAAATTTGCTGGGAGGAAGTGGTGGACTTACCTCCATAAAGCAGACACGAAAGACTGTCTGAATAGTAGTCACATTTATTAATTAGTACCCCAAAACAGTGCAACGCGTTTCGCAGGCCCAGTCCGCTTCATCAGGCAATAAAAATGGGGACAAGACTGTAGACAAGAGACAGTACATTATGCTATAGTAAATTCTGCAAATTTGCATATTAATATATTGCATATCATAAAGCATACCATATGAAATAAATAGCTTCGTGGAGATGGCATAAAAGAGTTGGGTGTGCAAGTAGACAATAGGGGGTAGAGGCTATGGTGCTCGTGATAGTAATGGGCTATGGGGTGTTATTTTACACAGATTTGCAATGAGTGGTATTGGTAATGGAAAAGGGTATATGTCAGCAAGAGTAATGGCTAATAGAGCATTGAGAAGAGAACAGGGGGCCAGAAATACAGGGTAAAGTGTGCAAATAAAATAACATAAAGAACTCACCAGAATTTCAGCAATAGCAGGTGTAGCGCCTCAGTGAAGTGGTGAGGACGCTCAGCTCCTTATATATACAGGTTCTTGCTAAAAGGCTATATAAGGAGCTGAGCGTCCTCACCACTTCACTGAGGCGCTACACCTGCTATTGCTGAAATTCTGGTGAGTTCTTTATGTTATTTTATTTGCACACTTTACCCTGTATTTCTGGCCCCCTGTTCTCTTCTCAATGCTCTATTAGCCATTACTCTTGCTGACATATACCCTTTTCCATTACCAATACCACTCATTGCAAATCTGTGTAAAATAACACCCCATAGCCCATTACTATCACGAGCACCATAGCCTCTACCCCCTATTGTCTACTTGCACACCCAACTCTTTTATGCCATCTCCACGAAGCTATTTATTTCATATGGTATGCTTTATGATATGCAATATATTAATATGCAAATTTGCAGAATTTACTATAGCATAATGTACTGTCTCTTGTCTACAGTCTTGTCCCCATTTTTATTGCCTGATGAAGCGGGCTGGGCCTGCGAAACGCGTTGCACTGTTTTGGGGTACTAATTAATAAATGTGACTACTATTCAGACAGTCTTTCGTGTCTGCTTTATGGAGGTAAGTCCACCACTTCCTCCCAGCAAATTTTAAAGTTTTTATCCACTTTTATCCTGCTGGCGCCTCTATTCTCCTACTGCTATACCGTGTCCACCCCTGGTGGAGGGGTGATCTACCCCCTTTCGCATCTACAGAGAGCGACTTCTTATCCCTGAGTGAGGACAGGTCTAATCTCCTCACCTGCCTATACAGTGGTTGCCTGTGTGGTAACCCATGTTTGTGAGTATAATTTTCTCACGATAACCTTTACTTCATTTATGCTTAACATACTACACTATATTGGGCTCTCGGTTTCTCTACTCTTTATAAAATGTGATGGATTTATTTATGTCCATTACTATTATTATTTAGTATTTATATAGTGCTGACATCTTCCACTATCAGCTATCCATGTCCCCTCAATCATACCAACTGATTCCATTGTGATGAAGTTGTCAGTTAGGCATTTGAAAAGTTTTAATTACATTCTAGGGAGGTATTTTAACCACTTCCCTACCACGCTATTTTGTGCTGATCGGTGCTGCGTGGGCTCTCCAGCCCGCAGCACCGATCAGCTAGCAGCCAGGCCGATCAGACTTCCCCCCTTTTTTCCCCACTAGGGGGATGTCCTGCTGGGGGGGTCTGATCGCCGCCGGCTGCTTGCGCTTGCGGGGGGGGGGCTCTTCAAAGCCCCCCTCCGCAGCGCTTCCTGGCCTCCTTCCCCTTCCCTCGCTCTCCCTCCCCCTGTGAGCGGCGCAGGACGGATTTCCGTCCTGCGCCTGATGGGATAGGCTTTAGCCTATCAGATGACGGTGATCCCCGGCCAATCAGAGGCCGGGGATCGCCGATCTCCTCTACGGCGCTGCTGCGCAGCAGCGCCGTATACATGTAAACACCGGGGAAGGTCTTCCCCGTGTGTTTACATTTACCCTGCGAGCCGCCGATCGGCTCGCAGGGTGTTCACGGAGACACCCTCCGTGAGCTGACATGGAACGGCCGCTCGTACGAGCGGCCGTTTCCATGGTATACACTTCAGGATTCAGGGGCGTGTATATACGCTCCGAGAATCCGGAAGTGGTTAAATGTTTGCCATTGCAACAATTAGAGATAATTTCAGGTGACAGTTTTGGAATGAGTACAGTATAAGCACATGACTTGACTCCCAGCAGAGCACCCTATTTAGCTCTGTAGGGGGAAGGTGGGGTCATTGGCATCTAGTACTGGCATGTGTGCTTTTAGCACAGGGAGAAGTCAAAAGATAGCTTGCTCTGTCCCTGCACGAGCTACCATCTCTTGCTACATACTATTGCCCCTCCAAGTTCTAGCAATCAGGGGAGGGGAAGGGGAGACATGTCATCCAGACACCAGATATTTCCAGTGACCGAGTTACCTTTTTTTGTAACTCCAGGCAACGAAATCAAATGCACATGGCTGGGGAAATGGGGCAAAATGAACGGCATGGTGCTGCGCCGAGATCAGGAGCTTCGACCAGAAGTAACATTTAAAATAATGACATGAACATGTGTATGCAGTCCCCAGCCTACGTAGGACTAGACTGTGTTCCTCTTTTATCTTTGTAAGGATTAGAATTTCAGGACTCTGAATGATGGTTTTCCTTTAGTCAGACGTCAGTGAGAGAGAGTGTGTAGCTTTACTATTACTGGTAACTAATTACAGGCTATAAAACTCTTTCATGGCAGAGGATTGTTCAAAATTGTTTCTGTTTTGTGACATCAGAGACATGCAGGGAGCTCCTTGAATACAAGTCCACATACAGTATACATTTCAATTGATGGTAGAAATCTATGCCTATGTAATAAGTACAAATGGAGCTTGAAGGGCCAGTAGAGGCACTGGAGCTATTCATGACAGAATCACATAGGCAGTGCTCCTGGGAGGTTTATAGTAGCCGAAACATCACTTCTCTTCTTTCTTATTATCCTTTCTACACTTGGCCATACCAAGTTTACAAGACTGACTAGGTTGCAGTGGCTATCTGGGTTACCTCCTCTTTAGAGGACACCTGAAGGGATATGGAGGCTGCCATATTTAATTCCTTTTAAACAATGCAAACTGCCTGGCTGTCCTGTTGATCCTCTGCCTCTAATACATTTAGCTGTAGACCCTGAACAAGCATGCAGATAAGATATTTGACTAAAGTTCGACTAGATTTGCCCCATGTTTGATTTAGGTGTGTGATTCAGACACTACTGATACGCAAAAGATCGTCAGGACACCAGGCAATTGGTATTGTCTAAAATAAAAAAAAATATGGCACCCTCCATATTACTGTATTATTATTATTATTATTGATTTAAAAAGCATCAACCTATTCCGTGTTGCTGTACAAAGTAGAAAACAAACATGACATACATAATACAAACAAATGGTATACACCAATATACAGAATTCAGAATTGGTGACAAAATACAGAATTGATACAGAACACAGAATTGGTAGTGGCAGTGACAAAAGTAAAATGATGAATAAAACGTATAATGAATTTCAAGACAAAAAAGGGGAGGAGAGCCCTGCCCTAGCAAGCTTACAATCTAAAGGAATAGGGGGAAACGGGGGGTGGGGGGGGTAGTATATAATAAACATACCTAGAGGTATGGAGCAGTGTCAATCTGTTAGTTGGTAGTCAAGTTCAGACGAGATATTATAAGAGCATAAATTAACATTTTAGTTGTGTCTTGAGTGAGAAAAGGTGGAATGTGAGATATGTTTTTAGTTGGAGATGACAGGAGCTGGTTAGGGAGTGAATGTGAGGTATGAAAGAGAGAGAGAGGAGTCAAATGTTAACATGTATTGTTAATTCAGGCAGAGGTGGACAGTTCTGTTTTACTTATATTAAGTTAAAAAGCGAGAGGACATGTAGAGCGATATAGCAGACAAGCAGTCAGGGACATATATGACCCTTTCACGTCAGGAATACTTTAACCTCCTGAGCGGTATGCCTGACACTGTGTCGAGCATGCCGCTCAAGAGGTTTTGCTAGCCTCAGTAGTCCCGTACGTATTTTTGTATGCGTTGCGGCCCGTGATAGCGCTAATTACAGTCGGGAATGCGGAAAAAGCTACGTGTGGCCAGTCCTGACGGGCCTGTCGGCAAAAACGAATCTAGCTGGCAGCGGGGGACCAGAGGATTAGTGAGTAGTTGTGAGGGCACAGGACTGCTGCAGGGGGCTGGTAGAAGCTCCCCCACCTCCACCATACCGTCACCTTTGAGGATCATCGCACAGAGGTATCTGTTGGTTGTGGCACCCAATCGTATGTCTTGCAACACCTGCAATAAACGCATTGGACAGAAGGTGCCCGGAGTCAATCCTTCTTTGTCTGTGTATGGAACATTGAGCTTTTGCTTTCTTCACCCAATATCCGCAGAGCACACGTCCCAGCAGAAGACGGAGGGGACCACAGATGGTATGGTGAGATTTTTTAACTTTCATCTACACAGTATATGCTCATAATGAAATAAGGAGTGCCACTCTTATATCCTTCTCTCTCTTTGCACACAATTGGTAAATACCTTATTTCTTAGAGTAGAGCACCCTTAACATGTTCTCACAAGCTGATGGAGCAGCGGAAGAGATTAATGAGCTATCCACTAGTGACAACGAGATCGATTCCATCGATATCGATAAATTGGTATGTGTGAGCGATAAAGTCGCGGTGGGAAGAGAAGATCTGACTAACTTCTTTTCAAATACTGCAGTCTCTACGAAAGCTAACAAAGAGGTGGGGGCCAGGGTATTGGAGAATAAATTTGGGAGACTAAGTGAACAAGAAACAAAATTGTTCTGGACAGTCACGACACTTAAGAGATACAAAAAAGAAGGCATAGTTGCCCGGGCTTTAGACGGTATTGGGAACCATCTGAATACAGAGAAGACAGACAATTTGTTGATAATTGGACAGAGGCCCATTTGGATCACGCGAAACGATTGCAAAATATCGTTTTGCCGCGTACCACTCTATGTAGAGTATAATAAAGTAACCGCAGAATTAATGGATGTTAAACAGAAATACGAAACTTCTGTCACCAAAGAGAAATTTTCAACTGTAACTTCTAAAGTAGAGGACAGAATTATTAAGATACAAAACGAGATTAAAACTAGAAAATTGAAAAAATTCTTTAGAGACAAAGAGGATTTCGATAGAGGCAAAATATTCAACTGGAATCCAGTCCCATTCCCCAGAAATCCAAAGGGCCGAGGATATTGAACCACGGATTCAGGGTCGGATAGTGATTCAGAGCAGGAGAAACAACCTAAAAAAGTGATAAGGAAAAAATCCAAAAAAAAACCTAAAACCACTAAAAAACAAGGCAAAACGGACCCTCCTGATACAATATTTGTAGAGGAACAGGCCCCTTTAGGCCAAGGATCCGGCGAGGAAGAGGACGAAAGTATGGAAGGAACATCTAGGACAGTACACTGGGAGGGTGTCAAGGAGACCAAACAAGCCAAGAAGAAATGGAAAGCAATTGCACAATAACTGTCCCACAACAAGACATCCCCCAAATCGTGAACCTTTCAGGGGTGGACATTCCGCAAGCATGCATCTCCTTACTAAATCGAGGACTGAATTTCAGCCCAACACAAGAATTCGATATTGTGGCCTTCACAATCGACTTGTATAAATCCGTACGGAAATTAGTCATATGCCAAAGATTCCATCGAAGAGACACTGAATTACAGGTCCTGGAGGATCCAACGCCACCAAACCCACAGTCACACCCAATGACAACGGACATCAGTATTGATATGCTGGGGTGTACTCCCAAAGCAATCAATCAGTCTATGGAGGGTGTACTCGGCTCTTTCCCTCAAATGACACAGGGTAACCATACCAGCAACTTGGGCTTTAGCCCTTCAGTGCGGTGGGACCCAACGGATGAGGAAATAGCCAAAATACTTAATGAGCTTTGGGAGGAGGGAGGACGATTAGATTGGCCTAGTGTAATGGGGCCAAGCAGATTATCTCTGGGAGATACACACTCCTACAGAGCGTGCAGGTCGGTACAGCCCTACCCTGTGAGTCCGGGGTCCAGTATTGACCATTTCTTTAATAAAGTGTTGGATGATTTGAAAGTACAGATTTATGAACGAGCCTTACCAAACTTAAATGCTCAAGAGAGGAAAGCCTTAGACTGGTTAAGAGATCAGGATGGGTTGGTCATAAGAAATGCGGACAAAGGTGGGAATTTGGTGATCATGTCGAGTCACCAATATAAGATGGAAGCCGAAAGGCAGTTAAGTGATGAACAAACCTACCATCCACTTTCTGGTGACCCGACCCTCCGATACCAGTCTAGGTTACAGACTCTCCTACGTAGGAGTGGAGGGGGAGTTTCTCCCCAAGAAATTGGCGGGGGACCCCCTCCCGGCTTTTCCCAGGAAACCAGTTTGGTACCATATCCCAAAGTTGCATAAATCTATGGATACACCACCGGGACGTCCCATAGTCTCGGGCTGTGGGTCTCTCACGGAGGGACTGTCCAGGTACCTGGACCATCTCCTACGCCCCCTTCTGAAGGGAGTGCCCTCTTACTTGAGAGACACTCTAGAGGTGTTGCAGATGGTGGAGCGCGCCAATTGGGTCCCAGGTGACAGGCTGGCCACTATTGATGTGGTCAGCCTGTACAGCCGGATTCCCCAAGACCTGGGGGTGCAGGCCGTCAGAGGCTATTTACAGCGCACTAACAAAGATGAGGATTACATTGAATTTATTTGTCAATGTTTACAATTTGTGCTAGCACACAATGCCTTCATGTTTGACGGCCGCTAGTACCAACAGGTCGCGGGGACAGCAATGGGGACCCCGTTGGCGTGCTCCTTTGCGAACCTCTTTTTGGGGGCGTGGGAGGAGTCTGCAGTGCACTCGGATACTAACCCGTTCCGGGTGCACATTAGACAATGGTCCAGGTACGTGGAAGACGTCCTGGTGGTATGGTCCGGCTCGGAGACTCAATTTGCTGAATTTGTGAATTATCTAAACAGCAACGGCATAAATATGCAATTTACGACCGAAATGGTTGGGGAGGAGGTGGTCTTCCTGGACCTCAGACTCAAGGTTGTGGAGAACAAGTTGATCAGTGAAGGATATCGGAAGCTGACTGCAACCAATTCTGTCCTCCATGCAGGGAGCTTCCACTCCAGGCACGTGGTGGAGGCTATCCCATATGGCCAGTATCTTCGCCTCAGGAGGAACAATTGTTTGCAACAGACTTTCGAAAAACAGGCTAATGATCTGACAAACAGGTTTTGAAAGAGAGGCTATGACATGCAGTCGTTAATTAAGGCTAGATGCAAAGCTCAGAACAAAGACAGGAAACTACTCCTGAAGGGGAAGGACAAGATGGAAAAATAAGAGGTGGGAAGAGTAGTATTCACTTTTGACTACACCCCCATGGCTGCAAACATCAGGGAAAGTGTCTTTAAACACTGGGAAATTATCCAACGGGACCCGGAATTATTCCAGAAGATAGGGGGACCCTCACGGGTTGCCTTTAGGAGAGCACCTACTTTAGCCAATATGCTTACTAAGAGCGAATTTGTGACACCTAAATCAGCATCGTGGCTGGACCGGCATGTCCCAGTAGGGAATTTTAAGTGTGGACACTGTAAATTTTGCCCCAAGATGATCACATCGAAATGCATCCAGGTAGGAGGAGTAGAATTTAAAATTAGAAATTTCTTCACTTGCCAGACAGAATATGTGGTTTACGTTCTATTCTGCCCCTGCAAGAAATTTTACATAGGCCAGACCACCAGACTTATAAAGGTCCGGATAGGAGAACATGTAGTACCATTAAGGCAGGGAAGAGCTGTACCAGATTAGTAACGCACATGCGTGAGGAACATGGGAGGTCCAGCCAAGGTCTTACTTTTGCAGTGTTAGAAAAGGTGGAAGCACCACCAAGGGGAGGAGATAGGGATAAATTACTTCTCAGAAGAGAAACACGTATTATCCTACGGACTGAAGCAATAGGCCCAGGAGGTCTGAATGATAAAATTGAACTTGCTTGCATGTTAGATCCTCGATAATTTCAGATTTTTGATGAAGAAGAGTCTCTACTCTCATTGTAATTCAGTATTTATAGTTTGTGGATATGTGCAATAAGTTTATGGTGATATATTTTGGCGGTGTAGTCTGAGGTCATAGCCATTATTGTATAGTTGATATCTGTCTAGCTGTGCCCTTGCATACAATATTTATTTTAGAAGCCCCGGATAATTTATGTAATACAACTTGCCTTTCTTATTGGTAACATCCCTTAGGTTCGTAATTTATACCAATATATGTAACTTAAGAGTAATGTGTTAAATGATTGTCTCCCAGATTTATTAGTTTTTAATGTCACTCCCAGTCACATGAACACTAGGGAGGATGGGTGAGAACCCGAGGGGTGGTGCTATATGCTGCTCAAGAGTTGGGCAGTACCAATGCCCCACTTGTGTTACTACACCTCCATATGTGCTGGACAGGTATTTTTGGCTGCGGTGGCTGTTACCATAGCTACCATACGCAGCTTGGCTGTACACGCAGCCTCTGTGGGCGCATTTTAGCGCACAGCACCATGGACGTTGTAGTTTCAGCTGAAGTGCACGCCCCTTGCGGCCTCCCCCATCCTCTCCCTCCAATCACTTGCGACGAACGAGGCATCCGGAAGGGGCGGGGCTTACTCCCACTATATGCCGGATGTGCGCGGTGCGCCCAGTAGAGTGGTACGCAGCGTGACCAAGCGTCTGTATAGACGCGAAACGACCGTCGCCAGTCCCACTTAGTGCCCTGGCTCCCCCACCTCCACCATACCGTCACCTTTGAGGATCATCGCACAGAGGTATCTGTTGGTTGTGGCACCCAATCGTATGTCTTGCAACACCTGAAATAAACGCATTGGATGGAAGGTGCCCGGAGTCAACCCTTCTTTGTCTGTGTATGGAACATTGAGCTTTTGCTTTCTTCACCCAATATCCGCAGAGCACACGTCCCAGCAGAAGACAGAGGGGACCACAGATGGTATGGTGAGATTGTTTAACTTTCATCTACACAGTATATGCTCATAATGAAATAAGGAGTGCCACTCTTATATCGTTCTCTCTCTTTGCACACAACAGGCTGGTAGAAGCCCCAGGTGAGTAAAACTCTTTTTTTTTCTGGCTTAAGGTTCACTTTAAGTTGGGTGGTGGTCAGAAGGGGGGGGGAGCAGTTGGCTCAGTGGCCCTAGGGGGAAATATGGCTGCAACAAAGGGCCCCTCATGCTACTTTTTGGTTTGGAGGTGTCTGTCAGAAGGGCCACCAGATTTATTTTGCCTAGGAGCCCCATTGTTACTGATAGGGCTCATTGCCTAGTCAGCATTGGACAATTATGCTTAGTGAGGGGATGACAGTTTTTGTCCAATTTTCTCTCTCAGTGCTATAACATGGGAGCTGGTATCATAATATAATAAGTTATCACTAGGCACTTCATTCTGGTTATCTCCTTGTACAGGGATGCTAGCTTCATATGTGATGCACCAAGATAGGTAGATATTGTGAGGACCTTCATGCTGTTTTGCACTTTTACTATGTTAGTATACAGTACTAAAATGTCTCTCTGTACTGAATTTATGTTTCACTAGTAAAAAGGCCCGCCCGTTAAAAAACGGGCGCTAGGTCACAGCCACTACCCCCCCCCCTCCCCGCAATGCACCCACAAACATGTTCTGCTTGCTTGTTCCCCACCACTGTCTGAAGTATATGTATACAGGGAGCTGCTTGCTTGGCAGTTGGAAAAAGCTGTTATTTCCCACAATGCAATGAAACCCTCTGTGAACCACAGACAGCAAACTGTCAGGTCCGGCCCTGTGTCCTAACTGCCCTGGCTGCGCACATGCTCAGTACTAAAAAGCCAGGGACACACAACTATTCAGTTGAGGACGCAGGGACATTTGCATTTTATTGTATAGGATTCTGTAACTGTATTTTACTTAGCAAACTAATAACTGAACTCTTAGTACAGCAAAAGTTTGTTAAACTTGTCAAAGTTGTGGTCACATGACTGGTATTTCCACCTCCCATCAGACTCTGGAGGAGGACTGATGAGGCTATGTTACAGACTAACAATGTAGCACACACTTGTCTCCTCCTAGACAGGTCAGCCGGGGAGGGGGGTGGGGTTGGATAACGGCAACAAAAAACAGAGAGGCATCCGCTGTTATATCACTTGAACTTTAGAAGAGATATTTTTTCCCCTCAGTGCTGTACATTCGGTCAATTGTACATGTTTAGAATTGCAAACTGTAATAAATGAAAAATCATTAATTCTTTCAATATAAAAGAGCACAGAATAAAGAAGGACATCAATGGAAACAAAACAACAGGTTAAGGTGAGAATCATCTAAAGATTTTCAAGTAAGCTGTGATGGAATAAAAAAAAAAATTCAATTTAATTCAGTTTAATCAATTTCAATTGATTTTGTCCTGGATGGCTGAATGTTACAGAGAATAGGCTCTGTTCTATATATAGCCTTGATCTTATCATGCTTAATCATGGAGTTGTGACTGTAACAAATCATGCAAAAACAGTACTGCTTACAAATAAGGAATATGTATATATGGACTAGCAGGGGGCGTTGCTAGCACCAAAGATCAGGAGCATGTGCCCCAGATCTATTCTGCGGTACCCCGGATGTCCCCCAGGCAGAGTCAGGGAGCTGGCAGCAGCTGGGAGGCTGGTAGCTGTGGTGCATCAATGGGGGGGCATTCTGTGTGCTGTGGTACCATGCTGGGTGCTTTGAAGCGTTAATGAGGGCATGCCAGGTGCTGTGATGCCTTTATGGGGTTATACAGAAAGCTGTGGTGCCTTAATGGCAGGTCAGGAAATGCTATGGGTGGGCTGCCAGACAACCTGGTGGCAGGCCAGCCCTCCCAACAGAAAGCCAGACCAGCCAGCATGGGGGAGGGGGGCTTCAACCAACATTTTGCTGGGCAGGACTACTTAGACCGTTGTTAAGTTCCTCTAAATTTGGCTCCAACTATAAACACACCCACATTCTGCTGCATGGCCACACCCATTTTTTTGTCTTAAGTGCCCAAAAGTGCCCCAAATCTCTTAGTATCCTAGCAATGCCCCTGTGGACTAGCTTTGCCTGTTACTTTAGTGCTAAGTACCACTACTTTGTAGTATCTAAGTCTGAATGACATCTAGAAGGAAAGTACCTTTTTATCAATCTGAACATGTGTAGAAGAGTGGAGATCCCTTACTAATTCCAAAACGTACAGCCCTTAGAACCAATTGACAGTAAGCTAGTGTAAGACGTTACTTTTGGAACACAGTTCTCACATGTAAGTGTCTCCCATTTGGCTCAAATGCCAAAGACCTCTATAGAAAGCCATTTTTTTCCATTGCTAAAACTCTCTGTGGAGATCCAGTTGTTCCTACTCTTGCCTCTCATTTTGGAAGTGGGTACATGCGGAAAGGGCGCTTGGAAATGTGGGCGCCCGAAATAGCTGCTAGAAGAATATCGGTAAATTTCCAAGTATTCTACTATTTTTCATTGCTAATTATGATAGTAATATATCAGTAAATAATACCAATATTTTACTACAGCTGAACTACAGTTCTTACCCAAAACCCTCCCTCTACCTCTTACACAGCCTTTTTTTGTCTTAGCCAAGCATGCAAAGTACGAGCCTTCTAATTTAGTATGTTTGATTTAGTTGTATTTTATTCAAAATGTACTAAAGTTCAAATCACTAGTCTCCAGTATCAAGACAGTAGTCCTTCAGTCTCTCATGGTACTGTTGTGGTCACTGAGTCAGTTATGGTAGTAATTATGCAGACTCATACAACACAGAAGTGATCATAACATGGCAGTAATCATTTAAGCCTCCTGTGACATGACAGTGGTCACTGAACCTTATATTGGCATTGCAGCAGTCACTCACATTTATGACAATAAGTAAAAGTCTGCAGAATAATAAACCTGTGTCCAACTGTTTTGAAGTGAGAACTGAGTGGTCAGTGCTTATCCCTTGCAGTCTCACTGAATGGCTCCCACTGCCTAGCTGTTACTAGACCTCTGACACGTGACCAAAAATGTCAACAGCTGGCCAATGAGAGCAACAACTCAGGCTTGAGTCTCACCCTATAAACAGTAAATCTGAGGTGAAGATAAGCTGATGAGATAAACAATTCTATCTATCCTCCTGCTCCTAAAAATGACCTTTTTTTTTTTTTTAGATATCCCATGATTTTATTTTAAACATTTACAAAGTAGATTTAATGTTTTATTGTCTCTGCTCAATGGCGGTCTATAAAGTATCTGGGAGCTAAAATATGAACTATTGTTCTTTTCTTATTTATTCCATGTACTCAGAAGTTGTTATCTGAAGGGAAAAGTTGTATGACTGTAATTCCTTATTGGTGAGAGTTATCTATAATCAGACCTGGGTCCGACAAGAGAGAAACTGTTACTTGAATGCCTGAAAGGTAACCCTTTCAGCCAGAAAAAAAGAGAAAAAGGAAACAGCCTAGTTATTAAAGGGACTCCGAGCTCAGAAAAAAAAGGAAAGTTGTACTCACCAGGGGCTTTTTCCAGCCCAGTGCTGGTCGGGAGGTCCCACGCCGGCATCCTGGCTCCTCTTCTTTACCCCGCTCCGGAATGGCTGACAGGCCGCAGCCCGGGCGACACTCTCCCGAGTGTCGGGCTGCTCCTTCCGCATATGACGCGGATTACGTCACACGCCGGCCGCCTCGCGTCATCACGGCGGCCGGCGTGAAAGTACTGCGCATGCGCGAACAAAGCGCGCATGCGCAGTACTTTCACGCCGGCCGCCGTGATGACTCGAGGCGGCCGGCGTGTGGCGTAATCCGCGTCATATGCGGAAGGAGCAGCCCGACACTCGGGAGAGTGTCGCCCGGGCTGCGGCCTGTCAGCCATTCCGGAGCGGGGTGAAGAAGAGGAGCCAGGACGCCGGCGTGGGACCTCCCGACCAGCACTGGGCTGGAAAAAGCCCCTGGTGAGTACAACTTTCCTTTTTTTTCTGAGCTCGGAGTCCCTTTAATATTGTTGCCACTGTACATACACATTTATCTCATCATGTCAAATGTCACCTCATGTACACTTTAAAGGGAACCTGAACCAAGTCAAATTATTTAAAATAAATACATGATGTACCTGTCCATGAACATACCACATAAATACCTCATTGTCATTTCCTATCAGAAGCTCACCCTTTTCTTCCAACCACAATTCCTTCCAATTCTGACTAGATTTTGCCAGAACTGATATAAATCAGTTGCTGTCAGTTATATATCAGTTGCTACCAGTTATAACTGAAAGGACAACTGCTATGCAAGGTAATGTCCATACTTACTTATTGCTCAAGTGAACGGACGATATTACAGTTTAACAGTCTGCTGACCCATAAGCTGTTACGGGGTCATTGCCATTTTTTAAAACTGAGGATGAAGTATTCCATCAATCACAGTAGTCAAACAAGACACAGGAGAGGAGAACAGATTGATGAATAGACTACACAGGAGGTAAGTATGATGTATGTATGTTTATTTTGACTTTTCATTTTCAGTTCAGGTATACTTTAAGGCAAGATTCTTAAATTACTTAACAGCAGCAATAACCCTAAATTGCATCACTGAAATTGTGAAGACTGAACACTTTCAGCTTCCATGGTGAGTAGCCAACATTTCCGCAGTTTCAGAAAACAAGTATTGTGTAAAATAATCATTCCAACTTGTGCGGGCAGAATGCTGTTGCAGGGCGCATTAAATAAATTGCAGCTCATAAACAGATTATGTATGATGTTTTGTATTATTGCTCTAAGCTGTATACCACACTAATTTTTAGTAATCCATCTAGGATTTTGTCAATAATAACAAAGTTGTTTTCAGGCCACAGTTGGCAAGGTATTTCTTTTTGCATATGTTTACGAAATATGGAATGAATGTAAAATAGTAAGAATTAACTGTGTTTCTTTTCATTTCCAGTGAGATCTGATTTTACATAAACATTTTTTCCAGCAGAGTGAAATAATGCCCACATTTCCAGATTAAACCAAGGGCACTGTATGTTAAAGTAGAACGAAAACAGTACAACAAACTGGTCAGAATATGTTTGTCCCTACTTCCAGCACTAAAAGAAAACTAATTACGAAGCATATGTGAATTTCACATTTTTGCTCTATTTACATATGCCCATAACAACAAATGGGCATTTAAAGCCAAAGCTCCCTACCAATATAAAGGCGGAAAAAATGTCAGATTGGCAGAAAGATACACTATTGATGCCAGCACACAATCCCTGCTATTCACTATGGGATAACTTCATTTTCATAAAACACTCAGGAAAGGAACAAAAACTGCTAAGGGCAGATGTAACATATGTAATGATTTTATTGCTGAGCTAACATAGCTTTTCACGTTAATGTTTTTTGACATACAGATCTGAGCAAATATTGATGAAAACTTCAGTTACATTTATGGTAAATGTTTAAACTTTAGACTTTGTTTAATGGTTTAAAGGGAATCTGTCATTGCCCTTCTTGCCCGCGCCATTCAATGCTACTAACCTGTGCGTGTTGTGGCATTAATCAATGAAAGCCTAACACGAAAGTGTTACAATATGGCAACTGAAAAATGTATTGAGTTACTTGCCATTTTATCTTTTCATTGATTAGTTAAGGGAGACTGAATTACATTTCAGAACCTATTCATGATGGACTTATCCAAACAAGACAAAAGTGATAGAATGGGCAATCACCCAAAAAAAAATATGTACAGCTTTGCTATACAATCAAAAACTAATGAGCAAACCAAGAAAGCTACTGGATACAGCACTAGAACACAGATAAAGTACATACAAATCATCATTCCTTTAAAAACTCAAAAACATAGCAGGGAAAATGTGT
The DNA here is from genome assembly GCF_040937935.1 of Hyperolius riggenbachi. Classification (NCBI taxonomy): domain Eukaryota; kingdom Metazoa; phylum Chordata; class Amphibia; order Anura; family Hyperoliidae; genus Hyperolius; species Hyperolius riggenbachi. The sequence continues at coordinate 154,644,291 of NC_090646.1, forward strand.
GTGTGTGTGTGTGTGTGCGTGCGTGTGTGTGTGCGTGCGTGTGTGCGTGCGTGGTGTGTGTGTGTGTGTGTGGTGTGTGTGTGCGTGTGTGCGTGTGTGCGTGTGTGTGTGTGTGCGTGTGCGTGTGTGTGTGTGTGTGTGCACTCAACTGCTATAAATGAATAAAGTGCCCAGTGATAATAAATTAAGTACAGAAGTGTAATCAATAGATATAATGAATTCTACATATTCCCCACAAAAAACAGCATTAGTAAATATCCAATATCTTAAAATAGGGCAGTACCCATTTAATGAGTAACCAGTTCCAGTAAAATATTGGTGTTATATGGTAATGTCAGTGGAGTTTTTAACTAACTGCAGGCAGTGTGCATCCTTATTTGTAAGGCCCATGTGGCAAGCATTACAATACTTCTGCCATGATGGAATGCAAGCTTGAACTAAGATGGGCAGTTCTTGGAGGAGGAGGGGTTTAATTTTTACCTTGTACTTTAGGTAAAAGCAGGAAGATTAAAAAACATATACTAATTTAATGACCCCTAACCAATTACTTTTTCTCCTGAGTTTTCTCCCTGGAAAGTGATTTGTAATTTTAACCACACAATAACTTCTTCCTATTTAAAAAGTTTTAAAAAATTGTTAATATAAATATTATTTTCAGTGTTGCTGGCTGCTCAACCCTGTACGAGTCAATTTATTTAGAGGCTTGCAAGCGCTTGCAATTTACAAGGCAAATTTATTTTAGCAATTTGTATATCTTATATGTTACATTTCCTTCCTAATAATTAGTACTGCTTGTGACAATCCAGCCCCGCGATCCCGTCAAGATCTGCTCCCGTTAGCGTACGCAGGAAGTACGGGCGCAGATGGGCAACAAAGACCGGTTGCTGGATCGTCAGAGGGAAGAAAGAAAAATCGACAGAGCGTGCCAATCCCGTCTGAACTGCTCCCGTTAGCATACGCAGGAAGTACGGTGAACAGACTGATCATAAAGATTGGTCGCACAGCTGCCGACAATATGTAATGGGACAAACATCCACCAATCTCGTATTACTAGGCCACTGTTGCCATGCAGGTCTCATGCACTAGAGACTGCTGGAGGCAAATCCACTGTGTGCGTAGTAAACGGTTAAGATCGGTTGGAGGTGCCCATACATGTACAATTCTGATTGTATATACAATCGGTAAACTAAAAATATTGATTTTGCACTGGAAATCGGGTAAAAACACTGCCACCACTCTTCCAGTTCAGGGAGGAAAGAGACTCCCGCAGTCACAATACGGTAGTCATCCCAATCACGTTCAACACGCTCCAGTCACCGTTTGGGGAATAGTCACTTCCAACGGCTTAAAGACTGTGAGCAATGTGACGTTAAAGAAAGGTTACTGGGTCCCTATATGATGCAATCTCGAATTGTGTTTACAATCGAGAAACGAAAGTTATCGATTTCACATAGGAAATCGGATACTAGCTAATCCTAGAAGGAAGAAACGGTTATTTACAACCTAGCTAGCAAATCAACAATTATAAGCAAATCATATAACAATGCGGTAGTATGACTGACTCTTCAGAGGGCAGATTCGTTATAGCAGCAATCAGATGACCAGAAAAGGCACACGACTGAACGATAAAAAACAGGCCTTTGTTAGAAATAGTTCCAAGATGGAGGTTTTGGCCCGTGTCCTTGCAGGCTGCCAGGATGTTACTAGGCGTCAGATTAAAAGGTAAAGGACCTGGACTTTTGGGCCATGTCAGTTTTGTTCCTCACTGTAGGTGGGGGGAGTTATGACACATACAAGTCCAGCCTTGTGCAATTTGAATAAGGCAGTGCCCCCTTAGGCAGGGAGAGGTTTTGGGCCAATTCATATTTTGCCCGCTCTCAGCATGCCCATAGGTAATATCAAGAACCCGAATGAATATTCATAATCAGCGTAAGTGTGTGAATGTGCTGCCCTAACCCCGACCACCAAGTCGGGGTTAGGGCAGTGGAGGTGTGAGATTTCCCTCTCTCTGCCTGGTTGGGGGTCCCTGAATGCCCAGGACCCTTTGTCACACGGAGGTGCGAAAAAACTAGGTAATAAGAGCATTTGCTACATTTGACCAGGGAGAAGAACTGTTAACCCCTGGCTTCCCTGGTCTTTTTATAAACCAAGCCTTTCCCTACCTGCTGCCATTTTTTTAATAGTGGCAACAGGGAATATCTTATAAGGTTCTAACTACCTATTTAGGATGAATAAACGTTGATTCGTCACACCTCCCCCTTTTAAGAGATTTGCTGGGGAGGAGTTAACAAGACTCTGAGTAAAGCAATCCACTGTCTGATTGGTCTGGTCTGCCACATCCGGAAAGGCTGGGTTGCGCCTGACCTTGGGGGAGGGGGGGGTTTGCCTTTTACCCAGTGCATCGGTCAGTGGGTTAGTCAGTAGGCTACGGGGCTTAGCAAACATCCTGTAGTATCCCGCTGTTCCCAGAGAGGCCTGTACCTCTGTCATGACAATCTGATCTGCGTCTGGTTCAACGGTCAGATTGTCAGCTGACAGCTCTCCTAGTACCAGGGACGAGTGATCGCGGTGTCGCCCACATGTCGGGCGGAACACAGGGATGTCATCCAGGTACGTGACTGTACAACTGTGCTTGCCCTTCAAGAGGTCGTTCCAGGCCTGTTGAAAGGTGGCTGGGGCATTCCTCCCACCGAAAGACATCCGCATCAAGGCGTTTAAGTCCAAGGGCAGGGTGAATGTGGATTCCAGGTGCGCCTCAGGCACGGTTGGAATCTGCCAGTATCCGAAGCTCCGATCCATGATCGTTAGGTAGTTGGCGGATGCCAGCCAATCCAACAGATCACCGAGAGGAGTCATGGGATACGCAACGGTTATTGGGATGTCGTCCAGCATCCTATAGGCCTCACAGAACCTGGTGGTCTGTAAGCTAGAGGATTTGCGGAGGACACTTCCTCTTTACTTTTGCTTGCACCTCCGGACACTTCCCAGACGCTGTGGGGGACCTGCCATAAGGGCTTGGGAGTCCCTGGGTCCCTTCTGTAGACTGCTGTATCCTGCCCAGGGTTGCTGCGAAGATTTCGCTGTGGGGGCGCAGTGCGCTTCAGCGAGGTCTTCTGGGAGTACGAGAGGTGGGGGGTGACTTTCACATCATCCGCCAATCCTCGTGTGGGAGCTATCAAGCCTGACAGGGGACCTGTGTCTTCCTGCTCGAAGTGGCCATATTCTCCTAGAACTAACTGCGTCCTGTCTGACTGGGCTTCTAACAGATCCACATGGACCGTGCTTTCAACTGGGGTGTCAGTTACATGGGGAATGGGTTCACTGGAGTAATTACCATTCTCCCTGTACACCTGTAGTGGAGCTTCCGCTGCTGGTGGCTTAGTGGGCTGGCCACTAAGTACATGCAGGTTGTAGTCGCTATGTAGTATCCTCACGGATGTGGGACTACAAATCTCAGCCAGCTGCCTAGTGCGATCTGAGTTCAGCTGCTGAAAACCAAACTCTCTGGGGTCAGAGCTGACAGGAATGCCTGCAGGCTCTGAGCTCAGGTTACCACCAGTACTCTGTGTGTCTGTCTGCACAGGGACACCACAATAAACATCACCTTTTGGGTAAATCAAAATCACGTCAATATTGACATTGGTCTGGGGGTCAGAGATATCAGGGGAAGTCGAGACTTCTCCAGATAGTCCTGAGTCCAGACTACCGGTGACACTGAAAGCGTCAGCCAGCGTACTCTAACAACCATGCACAACATTATCAAAAGCATTTGCATAACATGACATGTCATTTTTAGCATGAGTGTCACCCGCTTGAAAGTCAAAATTGTCAGAGGGAATCCCTGCTGTCAGCTCTGAGTTCATGCGGCTGGCCATAGGGCATGTAATGGCCAAAGAATGTACAGCATTTCTATCACAATTATCAATGACACATGCAATTTCATTAGTAATAACAGGTGCAGAAAGAGATAAAAGACAGTCAGTTGCTGGTACATATAAATCTGAGGGTACCTCCCGCCCAGCGGCGTTAGGTACAGTAGCAATAGCAGGTAAGGGGTTGACATCTCCCTGTTTTCCCAAAGGCTTGTACAGTACCTGGTGGTCAGGGAGTCCTGCTGGGAACTCCTGCATATCAGCAGAAAATTCCTAAGGGCACACAAGCGTGCCTAGATCAGTGCCAAGCACAGGAGGAGAGGGAAACTCAGCAAAAGCCCACTCTGGAAAACCCACCCCCCATCCGGCCTTCTTGAGGTCTGGAATAACTGGGGTTGTGTCGGTTGGGCCTGACTCCAGTCAGGGTGAGGAGCTTTTGTGGGAGAATATCTTCCTCTGTGGCAAGGTCGGAACAGACCAAGGAAACATCTGCTTCTGGAGCACTGGAGCAAAAGATGATCTGGTCGTCCACTGGAGCACTGTGACGATTTCCGGAACCGTAGAGCATCTCTGACACGCTGACAGCCAGTGCAGAGGGTGATGCAGGTGACGGATCAGGTTTGCTAGCCATCTTCGGGCTAGGGATGGTCGTTCTCTTCCTCTTGGGACAGAAGAACTGTATGTGGCCGGTCGCGCCACAAAGATTACACGTGCGAATGGCAGGTGTGTCAGACTGGGATGCAGCAATAGCAGCAGCTGCAGGTCTCGGTGGCGCAACGCTCACCAGACCAGGAGGAGCAAATTCAGTAGGCTTACCTCCTTCCAAGTCTTGGGACAATGTTCTGTGACTGTCCAGCACCAGAGTTCTCTGGCTGTCAAGTACAGGAACCTGATGGTATGCCCTCTCAGAGGTGCGTACAGGAAAGTCTCGGTCCGTGCCCTCTTCCAGGGCAGGAAGTTTCGCTGTGGGGGTCACAGGGTCACAGAGGTACGCATCTCACCGAAACACATAGTGAATAGTGCAGATTCGATTGGGTTAGCAGGGCCAACTCCAATTCATGTGGGAGCCGTGGCTCTTTGTTCTGGAGCTTGATCTGTCGCAGTCGCTCTTGGTGCTCTGCTTTTAGCTGGAGCATCTCTGCCTCATGCTGGATTCGTCGCTCCTGACGTTTTCTCTGGAACTCCTGGTACATGCGCAGATCCTCGCAGGTCAGGTTTGCCAACCACTCCGGGGGTATCAGGACTGCAGGGAATAGAGGCAGTAAGCTAGGTGGCGACAAGGATTCCATCTCTGGAGTAATGACACCAGCTCAGCCTTGTTTGTGCTGCAAGCAGAAATGCCGTGCGATTCGCAGAGGGCATGCAAGTTAGGAACTGACCAATTCTGGTGAAACTGAACTGAATCAGACATTCAGAAGAGAAGAGTATAAGAAAGAATAGGGTATAGCAAAGAAAAGGTTAGGAAATGTAGACCAATCTATTCGCTATCAATGTGTGCTGTTTTGTGCCCAGAACTTCGGTTCTGCAAGACAGGATACTTAGTGACCACTGTCTTATTATTCTGGTTGCAAAAACTGAGTTTGTCAGATCTTTGTGCTCTGATTTCCCAAAAGCTGGCTATGCCTAGTTTTGGGGTGTGCTATCACCATCACTGCCAACCAATGTGACAATCCAGCCCCGCGATCCCATCAAGATCTGCTCCCGTTAGCGTACGCAGGATGTACGGGCGCAGACGGACAACGAAGACCGGTTGCTGGATCGTCAGAGGTAAGAAAAAAGAAGCGACAGAGCGTGCCAATCCCGTCTGAACTGCTCCCGTTAGCATACGCAGTAAGTACGGTGAACAGACTGATCATAAAGATTGGTCGCACAGCTGCCGACAATATGTAATGGGACAAACATCCACCAATCCCGTATTACTAGGCCACTGTTGCCATGCAGGCCTTATGCACTAGAGACTGCTGGAGGCAAATTCACTGTGTGCGTGGTAAACGGTTAAGATCGGTTGGAGGTGCCCATACATGTACAATTCTGATTGTATATACAATCGGTAAACTAAAAATATCGATTTTGCGCTGGAAATCGGGTAAATACACTGCCACCACTCTTCCAGTTCAGGGAGGAAAGAGACTCCCGCAGTCACAATACGGTAGCCAGCCCAATCACGTTCAACACGCTCCAGTCACCGTTCGGGGAATAGTCACTTCCGACGGTTTAAAGACTATGAGCAATGTGACGTTAAAGAAAGGTTACTGGGTCCCTATATGATGCAATCTCGAATTGTGCTTACAATAGAGAAACGAAAGTTATCGATTTTGCACAGGAAATCGGATACTAGCTAATCCTAGAAGGAAGAAACGGTTATTTACAACCTAGCTAGCAAATCAACAATTATAAGCAAATCATATAACAATGCGGTAGTATGACTGACTCTTCGGAGGGCAGATTCGTTATAGCAGCAATCAGATGACCAGAAAAGGCACATGACTGAACTATAAAAAAAGTTAGTTTATTTCTAAACAACATACACACAGCTTATTTTAGAACAGATTGATTTGACAGAGAGAAGAGATGAAAAGAAACAGAATGTCCGAATATACAGTTCAAATACCGTTATTGGTAGTCCATGCGGCAATCGCAAGTCTTTGGTGAAAGTCCAAAATGGCGGTTGCCATGCGGCCAACAGGCCTTTGTTAGAAATAGTTCCAAGATGGAGGTTTTGTCCCGTGTCCTTGCGGGCTGCCAGGATGTTACTAGGCGTCAGATTAAAAGGTAAAGGACCTGGACTTTTGGGCCATGTCAGTATTGTTCCTCACTGTAGGTGGGGGAGTTATGACACATACAAGTCCAGCCTTGTGCAATTTGAATAAGGCAGTGCACCCTTAGGCAGGGAGAGGTTTTGGGCCAATTCATATTTTGCCCGCTCTCAGCATGCCCATAGGTAATATCAAGAACCCAAATGAATATTCATAATCAGCGTAAGTGGGGGTTTTAGAGTGAACGGTGACCCCAAAATGCATATCTCTGCTTTGGCAGGGCTTACCGTTAATTCGGAGATATCCAATTGTGTGGTTTGTTCCGAATTCCATAATAAGCGGGTTCTAAAGGCCGTTGCCTATTTGGTAAGTCATCTTTATGACAAAAGATGGATTTCATATTTGTGAGGTCACAGATGGGTTTCATAACTGGTCACTGAGAAAGCCAGCTGTGATCTCTAAGTGGCTTTTGCAGGATGTTAGCAGGACCTCCTGTGGCTGCTCTTTTCATGTATGGAGCTGAGGAGCCACCAAGTCGGGGTTAGGGCAGTGGAGGTGTGAGATTTCCCTCTTTCTGCCTGGTTGGGGGTCCCTGAATGAGGAGGTGCAAAAAACCTAGGTAATAAGAGCATTTGCTACATTTGACCAGGGAGAGGAACTGTTAACCCCTGGCTTCCCTGTTTTTTTTTTATAAACCAAGCCTTTCCCTACCTGCTGTCATTTTTTTTAATAGTGGCAACAGGGAATATTTTATAAGGCTCTAACTACCTATTTAGGACGAATAAACATTGATTCGTCACACTGCTGTAATGTGTATGTATGGCCCCTTGTCACTAGGAGGCAGTGGGAGGCAATAACAGAGAACTTCTGCTTTCAGTTTCTCTATTTTCTGCTAGCAAAGAGACATGAAACAACACACCTGATTTTACAAAATTCACAATATATAACCTTTTAGAAAGGAGGAATATTACAATTTAACTTTGATTTATTAATTTTAAAAAAATATTATCCTATTACTATCTAAAGTGAACAAAGTGATAGCAATCGGCTTGGCGGGTATATGGTTATTAGTTTTTTCGACAGCCCTGCCAATCTCCCATTGTATGATTAATATAAACCCCACACCAATACCCTACATGTTTCGTTTCATAAAAATAGAAACTTCGTCAGGAGTGATTATTATACTAAGTGCAAGCAAAGAGACATCACAGCATTCCACAAATTTACAGCACAATGAGTTCTGCCGACTGAGGTCAAAAGCAGTCTACTTAACTCAAACAAGATAATTCCTTTGAAGCTGCTAATGGGTTAAAAAGTATTTTATTAATAAGATGTAGAAAAAAAATCTCAGGAGAAAGGGTAATAGAATAAAGCAATGAGTGTTACATGCAGTCCCTTCTCTCTAGGATGGTGTACACTTTATTTTTTTAAACAAGTTTTTGACCACAAAGTTTTTCATTTGATGTCATCTAAATATTATTTTAAATATACTCTCTTAAAAAATAGTAGTTGTAATTTAGGGATACATGCAATGGACATTTCTGCAGAATAACCCATCTCTCATTTCCCTAAAGGTCCAAGTGATTTATCCCTGCTTACAATCCATTTTGTTACAGTCTGGCTGCAGAAGCCATAACAGAAAACAGTGAGGCAATGCATGCTGCTTTTTAGCAGATATAATGCGAGGAGCTGCGTGCCAAAACTTTGCGGTGCTTCTCCAACATTGAGCTGTTAAACTTTAACTATTGTTGGATACACTTTTGAGACTCATTTATACCCTGGCATTTCATTTAAATGCCTGAATCACATACAGCAGAAATGAAAATGAAAAAAAGGGAAAAAGTAAGGGAACCTAACTTGTATTCAAAAATATCAAATTAATATTCAATGGCCCTGACCATGCCAAGCTATCTACATAAATAAATGTAATTTTTTTTACAGATTCCTAAAACAGACAGGAAAGCATAAAAAGAGCTCAACTCAAGCTGCACCGTCAGCAAAGCTGACATTTTTTCCCACTAAAAACTGGATGGAGGATTTTAGAGCATTGACAAGATGATTGATGGCCTATTCTATCCAAATATACTACCTAAAACATTTCATTTCTCTCACTTTCTGCCTATTTCAGAACAAGAAAATGATAAGTCATTCACTATCTGCTAATTCAAACCTTTTCAAAGGAAGCTTGCCATACTACTTTGAGAAAAAGAACTTTGTATTAGCTTAACTGTATGTGTTCACAAAAAAAGAAAGGAACCCAAAATAAATCAAAGCCCATCAAAGGGGCTAATTACAAAAAAAAGTGCAATTGAAGATTTTCAACATTACTCACTCCAATTGCTTTTATCCCTTCTTCTTTTACCATTGACACAACAACTATTCTTTTTAACTCAAAGCAAGCGAAAATAAACGTATGAGATCATGAACTGTATGTGTAGTACAGCTAAGAAATAGTACATTCGTAGCAACTAAAATAGTCTCATGTTATTTCCAGTACAGGAAGAGTTAAAAAACGTCAGTTGTTACTTATGCAAAATAACTTCTCTAAACTATATGACTCACTGGTTCAAATACAGTCTTGTTTCCTGAAGCACTTAATCAGCCAAGACACAGCGAGAGACCGCTTGAGATAAGGTTTTACTGCAGTAAAGTTCAAAAGGTCATTGTTTCTGCTTTATTTTACAGCTTAAAAGACAGTGTGGTTTCTAAACTGCAAATATGACAGAATGATGCAATGTTATAAAAAAAAGTTATATAAATGAAAATAAAAATATGAGTCTCTTCTCTTTGCACCTAATGTTCTATTTGTTATCCGTACTACACAAACAACTCATTACGGTATATCATACGGTTTTTTTTCCGCTTCAGGTTTGCTTTAAAGCAAAACTGTAATCAAAATATCCACTCTTCTCCTATAGATTTGCCACACTACTACTACTAAAAAAAGGATTGCAGTTCAAGCTTTTGAAATGGTTAATAATATTTACTTTCACTTTTCCCCTGGAGTCCTGATGCATATTTTTATCTTTGTGACTGATGTGAGACATGCACTTATTCCGAAGTAGCAAATAATTGATTCTTCACACTTTACAGCGGAATAGAATTTTAGGTCTGCATGCAATGGCAGTTCCCCCTCCAGGGTACAATCCCACATTTCCCAAATAAATTTGTAAGTTCCCACACTAGGGGCTCTGCACTATATTTTGATGTCAGAAGGGCATGGAGAAAAGAAGCAGGGGAAATTGTGGGTTTATATACAGGACACTGTTTTGGGATAAAAGCTGTGAGTATAACTATATAGGCAATAAGGGCATTCATAAAAATATGACGCTAGGAAATTTGGGCACTGGGCAAAAGCCAATAGTAGACATTTAAAGTGATAAACAGTACTAATTACAGTGGTAATATTCATTAGTAAACTATAGGTAAATATTTTACTACAGCTAAACCTAATCCTGCACACACTCCCAGGCCTAACCATAAGCACCTCCCTTCCCGACGCCTAAACTTAAAACACCTCCCCCAAGCCTATTCTTAACCACTTTGTCCTCCTTGACGTAGAACTACGTCAAGGAGGCCATGTGCACTCCCGCGCGCCCTCATGGTCGATCGTGCGCGTGCATGCCCGTGATCAGCCGTGGATCGTTAGCCCAGGAATCAATGAATCAGGCCATGGTGCCCGATCACTGATTCCTCTCCCCCGCAGAAAAAGCGACAGCTTCTCTCGGAAGCTTCGCTTTTTGTGCCTCCTATGTCCCTCTATGTGTACATGTTACGCTTAGAGTGACATCATGTAAACAAACTCAAGGTTGCCATCTTGTGGCCAAAAAGTAAAACAACATCTAAATGTAAAAACAAATAAAAATACACATATATTTACCTAAAACAAATACCCTCCCAAAAATACCCACGTAAAATGTTTAATAATAAAAAATAAAATAAAATTACAATAAAAAAAACAAAACACATAAATATTTACCTAAGGGTCTAAACTTTTTAAATATCTATGTAAAGATGAAATATTTCTATTTTTTTTTTATAAGCTTGTAGATAGTGATGGATGCAAAACGGAAAAAATGCTCTTTTATTTCCAAATAAAATATTGTCGCCATACATTGTGATAGGGACATAATTTGAATGGTGTAATAACTGGGACAAATGGGCAAATACAATACGTGGGTTTTAATTATGGAGGCATGTATTATTTTAAAACTAAAATGGCCAAAAACAGAGAAATAATGAATTTTTTCAGTTTTTTTCTTATTCTTACTGTTAAAATGCATTTACAGTAAGTTAGCTCTTAGCAAAATGTACCACCCAAAGAAAGCCTAATTGGTGGCGGAAAAAAACAAGATATAGATCAGTTCATTGTGAAAAGTAGTGAAAAAGTTATAGGCTAATGAATGGGAGGTGAACATTGCTCGGATGCATAAAGTGAAAACGACCGAGGGCTTAAGTGGTTAAGATCCCACTTCCTGACGTCTAACCTTAAACTTCCCCTTCCTAACACCTAACCTTAACCAACCCCCCACCGCAGAAAACAAAAGATTTCACCAAATTTGAAAATGGAAAAAAATGAAAATGAATAATTTTGCAAAAGCCCCAGTATCTGCTGTTTGTCAGGTGCCTCTTACGCTCAAATTTCCATATGTAGCCAAAATTCCTATGGGTGCCTAGGTTGGCACCGTGGCACCCAAACTTTTGCGGTGCCTCTGGTGCCCAAATTTCCTGCTTCCAAATAAGGAAGTTGGGAGGAGGGGTCTTTTTTGTACGTTATACCATACTGCATTTCATCTTTAAAAAGAATGTATAATATATTGACATATTTAGTTGAATATTAAGCACTGAAGATCACATGGACAAAATACCTGCAAGCTTGACTGGTAAGCAGAAAAGCTTTTTTCTTCCTACAGCTATTGTAACCATGTCTCGAATTTCTCTCTAAAAGCCCCATTGTTCACTGTGAGATATAGAAGGTGGTTACAGAACTTGCCAGCAGTCAAAACAGCAGGTGGAACTCCAGGCTGACACGTTCATTTGTACTGCTCCGGTTTCCTAATGAAAAATTCATCAATACTAAACCTAATTCACAATTCACATAAGCAATTGTTACAAACTCCAGTTCGTGATTTTTTTCATTAAAAAGACCTGTCCTTTTTATTGTGTAGAAAATCATGATTTTGTAAAACTACTAAAAAATTCAGAATACTGTTGTTAAAGTTCTAGTTTTAAAAGAGTTAAGCCTGCCAAAGACAGTACAATACTATAAAAACAAGCATTCAGCAGAATGGTTGACTTTATTGTACTTTCTACACAACTTAAAAGATCTATTGATTTATTGCAGTTATTTTTGTTGAAAAAAGAAATGATCAGAAAGTTAGGAGAATTTGTATCACTTAGCTGACTTGTTTTCTATAGATTGAATGATCATGATCGACTATTTTCATTTTTACAATTGGTTTCCAATTGCTGTATAAAATGCTTTTGAAAATTAAGCTTTAAAATGAACCTGAACCGAGTGAAATTACTTAAAATAAACACATGATGTATCTGAAAATGAGTATTACATACTTAATTCACCATCAGTTCCTCTCAGAAGCTCACCATTAGGGCCCCTTTTCACTATATCAGTTGCTGTCAGTTATAACTGAAAGGACAAATGATGTGCAAGGTAATGTCCATGTTTTTCTATGGCCCAAGCAATATTACTGGTTAATGAAGTGCTGACTCGGAAGCTCCACGCATAGCATATTAAAAATTGCGCAAAAGGTGGATCAGCGCATCACCAGGCCTCTTCCGAATGGCCTACAATCAGAGGTGCGCTGAGCCCCCCCAGAAACTGCAAACGCACCTTGAACCCAAACAGAAGCTCTGCATAAACACGAAAAGCAAGGCTGTTAAGTGGGAGCAGCTGACCAAAAATGAATTAAATTAGTACAAACCAACATCCTCCAGTGGTAGACAGGTTATGTGTATGCTAGGTCTGTATTTTATCCCACAAGTGGGGTTTGCACTCTCTTGCAGGTAGGAACTTATCTGTTTTTAAGTAGCGCTGTTCATTTCCTTGCCATGCATAGCATTTTGTTCAGTTATATCACCTAGCATCTCCAATGTATCTCTCAAGTTAGATCTGTAAGATATTTGGTCAAGGTTAATCTAACTCAGACATCGGGGGTGTGCTGCCAGCAACTTAATTTGCTGGCAACCATGTGCAATGCCCAGGAGATAAGATTCACATGTAGAGAATCTTCATCTCTTGTAATTATATAGGGCCCTATAGGGTCAATGAATGAAGCAGCAGCAATACTGCAGTGGTAGTGCACCCCAAACTTACTGGTACTTTCGGCAGTTAGGTAGCATGCGTTATGCAAATATTATGTTGCCTGTGTATTGCTCACATTACTACAATAACGAAAGCTGTGTAAGCAGCGCAAGGTGTGTAACAAAAGCAAAGTCAGCATTGAAAAGGTAATGTGGGTTGCAGTAATTGCACAACAAATGCTACGTAACTGCTATAAGTTGTGGTATGATTGCCATGTACTACCTGAACATGGCAATTTTACTGTTGGTTTGTGCAATTTTCATAACAATACATTATTTTGTGTAGTTCCATATGCCGTGCAGAGCTCCTCTGGTTAAGTATGTATCCTAACTCTAGCCCTATAACATGCATAATGCACCATGCAAGCATACAGCGCAGGATTGTACGATACAGAAGACACAGAATTATGTGCAAATGAAAACCTGTGCTTTTTAATTAGCTGTGGGGATAAGGTTCCTTAACATTATGTTACAATAAGTATTTGTGTGCGAGTGTGCAAAGGGTTAATTGACTTTGCTGTTTGACTGGCCACACCCCCTTTAGTCATTGGTCTATTCTTTAAACGTAACGTGATTAGCCAAGTTACCCATTATAATGGGAAAATGGGTATAATTTACCCCGGTCTTTCAGCTTGAAAAATGATTATTTTCCAAAACATGACTTGTATAGTAGACTACTATGTGAGTTACAATTAAAACTTGAGATATGTAATTTGTTGATGGTGCCGAATACTGCTTTTTCTTTAACAGATTTGTATCTGTATTGCAACAGGTACTACTCATCATGATACTGCGCATCAGTTGCTGTGATGTGCAATCCATTTTCTATCAAAAACAGTAAAAATAAGCCTGCCCAGTTCAAACATGCAATCATCCATGGCTTTGCAGAAACGTCTTCCATTCGCTCACACAGGACTGAACTGCACTGTACTTCACTTCACATCTTCATTAGAACATTAACTCCAGCATCGGTATGTGATCCGTTCTGCCCTTCTGAGTTTTATACAGACGCTATATTCTTTGCCTATGACTTTTTTTATTTTTTGCCTTTCTCGAAAAAAACTATACAAGTAAAACTTCTTTTAAACAGAACACAGATTCAGAGAAAAGTTTAAGTCCTGCCTAGTGTGTGGATACATTTCCTGTCAGTCAGTAGTTTAAGGGAAAACTTTTCCTCCACATATGGAGATAAAAGGATCCTTCAGTAGCTGTTTCAAAATCTGTAGAAAAGTGTGAAAGGAAGAGCAAGAAGGACTGAAAGTTTTGCTCACATCTATCAGTATTTTATGAATCCAAAAACATTACAGTTATGAAAGAGTTTTATTCTGAAAACAGGACAAACAATTCTTTTCAGAGTACAATGCTATAACATTACCCAATTTACTGATTAGAAGTTATAGAAATTACATACCGTTAGAAATCATATACAGGTAGTCCTCCAAGTGGATACGAACGGCATAGAAATGGGAACAAGTCTTTTTAGTTTTAAGAAAATAAATTTCAAACATTGCAAAGAAAAATGTTTTTTTAAACTTCTGCATGCACATTTTATCTGTTTTAACGCAAACCTGTGATCCAGCGCTGGGACCCTCTGGAAGTTTGCCTGGATTATGTGAAATCAATTCAATTTCAATATTGTAATTATGTATACTCGTAATTGCAAACATTTTAAAGGACACTCGAGGTGAAAATAAACTAATGAAATAAATGATTGTATCTATCTTTTTTCTCATAAAAAATGACTTTTTAAGATATCCCAAAGTTGTATTTTATGTTTTAATCTACTGTTTAAGTTTTAGCTGTTTTATTGTTTTTGCTCAGTCGCATTCATTGAAGTATGCCAGAGCTAAAATCTATGAACTATTGACCCTTTTTATCTCTTTCCTGCTCTCTGAAGCCATTTTCTGCTAAGAAAGTCTTGTATAGTTGGAATTTTTTATCAGTGAGGGTCACACTGTAGGCACTTCCTGCCTGAGTCAGGACTGAGTCAGCCATTTACATTCCTGATATTTAACTCTTTTAGGCAGAGAAAGATAAAAAAAAGAACTCAGCATAGTTATTTGTGTGCTAGGAACTGTACATACACATGTCTATCTTATCATGTCACATGTCCCCGCGCGTATCCTTTAAGTAAAATTTAGCATAAGTGAAATTAGCACATTACAATCATCACTAGGACAGACGGAGTCACAAAGGGGGATGGGGAGGCAGATATGGTACAGAGGGACACAGTGAAGGAAGAGGGACACAGTAGAGGCAGAAGGGCCACAGAGAGCGACCCTGAAGGAACAGGTGGACAGAGGTGAAACAGAGGGGGACACTGGAGGCACAGGGGGGCACAAAAGAGGTACAGGGGACAGAGATGGCATGGTGTTATGACTTAAGAATGGATACAGGTTAGAAATGAACCTACAGTCTCCATCTCATTTGTTAACCGGGACTACCTGTACTAAATCACATTAATTTTGTCTTCTATTAAAGGTTATTTTATAATTGTGTGCAATTATACTATGCAAAAGCGTGCAAAATGCACATCTTCTGAACACTTTACATTGTAAGATTCCCATGACAGCAGATTGTAATAGATCATGGCACTAAACTCATTGTGCCAAGATGACTGGCTTTAAATTAGCAGATCTGTTCTAATTGTTAATTTGACAAGCTAATTTGTAGAGGGAAAAAAAAGCATTTAACTATAGCAGAAAACTGATACCAGTTTGCAATCTTTGTTTAAGTCTGCAGAGCTTTAGGATACATGCACAATATTCACATATGCATTGGCATATGTGTTTTCCTACTTGTGGTTTTCATGCATAGCGTTTTTATGCGTATGTGCTAAAATGTGTGGGTCAGCATAAAAAAAATACAACAATACACACATTCTGTTGTGTGAACAGCATAAATGCTGCATAGGTTCATGAGAAACAAAACCTGCATGTCTTGTGTATTTTTGCTTCATCAGTACATCAGCATAACTCATTTATTTCGCCAAGCACAAAGGAGTTGTATCCGGAATTGGTTTTGGACTCATACAGGTTCTGGAAGGGGGGTTGGATGGTGAGAGTAAGGGGGGAAAAGTTCTGAAAGTCAAGAGTCGAGGCTGCCATACTACAGCCTCACTAGTCACATTTGGAAAACATCTGTTGTCTCTAAGAAAACATAAAAGTGGGGGGGTAGAGGGAGGCGAAGGTTCAGCATTGATGGCCCAGTTCTTCATGAAAGAAACTGGCTGTGACCCTTAATTCCAGATTAGAGGCTGGCATCATGGAGGGGCTGAACCAAAGGTGTCCCTGCTGCAGTGGAGCAGCAGCTGATGGATAGATGTATGGACCTGGCATCCAGCGAGGCCAACCGTGCCCTGATCAGCATGGTGTCTTCCAACCTCAGTGGAGCCCCAAACATATCTGGTGTATAGATGAATTTGGTGTGATAAGTAGTGATAAAGTTATTAGCCAATGAATGGGATGAGTGCTGAAATGTGAAAATTGCTCTGGTCCATAAGGGTAAAAATCCCTTCATAGTGAAGAGCATAGTTTAGTAAATGCACAAGTTCACGTAAATCAAATAAAGTGGTTGATTTGGTACATTCATGTGAATTAAAGCCTTAGCATAGCCTATTTTTTATGCATTTAGTAGTCCTCTTTTGTGCATTGCATCCATTCTCCTTGTAAGCTTTTGCAAAAGGATCCTATGTCATTTAACTGATTTTTTTCAATGAGGGACAGTCCCGGAATGACAGGATTGACCGAGGACTGGGAAGGCTCTATGGTATCTAGAGCCTCCCCTCTACATAGGTAAGTATTTGAGTTTCCTCACTTCAGGCTTACTTTAACCACTTGCCGATGACCCACTACTAATTAAACTAAAGGTACTCATAGGACGTTGGGCCCCTTAGCACACCTAGGCTACAAAAAAGTGTCACACGTGTGGTATTGCCGTACTCAGGAGAAGTAGTATAATGTGTTTTGGGGTATATTTTTACACATACCCATGCTGGGTGGGAGAAATATCTCTGTAAATGGACAATTGTGTGTAAAAAAAATCTCATTTACAGAAACACCTTTTTGCAGCCTAGGTGCGCTAAGGGGTCCAAAGTCCTATGAGCACCTTTAGGCTTTACAGGGGTGCTTACAATTTAGCACCCCCAAAATGCCAGGACAGTAAACACACCCCACAAATGACCCCATTTTGGAAAGTAGACACCCCAAAGTATTCAGAGAGGGGCATGGTGAGTCCGTGGCAGATTTCATTTTTTTTTTGTCACAAGTTAGCAGAAATGGAAACTTTTTTTTTTGTCACAAAATGTCGTTTTCCGCTAACTTGTGACAAAAAATAATATCTTCTATGAACTCACCATGCCTCTTAGTGAATACTTTGGGACGTCTTCTTTCCAAAATGGCGTCATTTGGGGGTTATTTATACTATCCTGGAATTCTAGCACCTCATGAAACATGACAGGTGACCCAAACCAATAAATATACACTTATTGGATTTTTTTTTAATCAAAGACATGTAGCACAATAAATGTGGCCAAAATGTATATAGAAATTTTACTTTATTTGAAAAATGCCAGCACAGAAAGTTAAAAAAATCATTTTTTTCCATCTTTGTTGTTTCAAAAAGTAGGGAGGAATGCAGCTTAAAACGTGTCTTCTGAAGCAGCAATGGGTTCATTAAGGGCAGGAGAAATTTATGACAGTCAATTTACAAAGTTTTTTTTAACTGTATAAGTGTTAATTTAACTTGACTACACATATAGAATAAACACAAATATATTGCTCTTACAAGTGTAGCATTTCTTACAAACTGCCTTTACCCAAACTTTGAAAATTGCACCCAGCAGTAAGAAAGATGGCAATCTATCATAGTGGATAGCATCAATCTTCCTTGTCAAGTAAAAATCACAATAATCTTAAAAGATAGGTGAAGGAAACTTTCAAAGTGCAGTCAGGTATGTCACTACAGCTTTAAACTACCTGAAAACAGTCTATACAGATTTTGCAGAACTAAACTTTTTATGAACAAGTAGTATGTATCTGTAATCATAGGGAGATTTTTTAATTCTGGCTTTCTGCATTTTAAAGTGGGACGAAACTCAAATTTCATTGATGGTCCAAAGCCAGAAAAACCACATACTGTTAAACCAGTTGTAAAAAGATTTTAATCATTTTCCTGAAAAGTGACTAAAAGGTTAAAGTTTCAAACTGTCACTTCATTTAAAAGTTAATTAATAAGATTTCTTTGGCCCCTAAAATGTTCAGATTGTCTTGAGCTGTAATTTGAAGAGTTAACAGTGCAGAAATGCTTCTGATGTATCCAGGGAGGAAGCAGAAAACTTGTTTTATTAGTGCAGAAATGATTTAATTACAAAGCAATCTGATCATTTGTCCTACAACCAGAAATATTATCAAACATCAGCAAAAACCAGTGCAACCAACCACACCAAGTCCCAGATACACTGCTGCCCAGCCAATTGTTCCTAAGTAATTGTGTAAAATTGTAAACTGTATTTTAGCACAATAGATCTAGGGATTATACACCACTTTGTTCAGCAGCACACTTAGAGCCCACCACCTTGCTTGATTAGTACTTACCTCAATGTTAATGGTCCAGGTTATAAGGTGAAATATGCCTATGATCTTCCATGGGATGCTTCTTCTTCCTCTAGAATAACTGTACCACCATTCTTCATATACCACAGTCTCAGAGCACACCAAAATGTATTAAGTGCAGACTGCTTATATTTTTTTCTTTCTTATTAAAAAGCCTTGATTCTGCTTCAATAATAATGTAATTTAAAAGCACACAAAGAAACTTACATTTTGGGTCTATTTAACATAAATGGACTCTGTATGTATACCAGCACTTTTCTTATAAAAGTAACAGTAATAAGTTGCTCCACCTGACCAGTTTTGTTAATGCTTAATCAGGGTTTATGAAGCATTAGCAAGTTCTAATTCCTGATTATGAGCATGCCTGAGTTTCTCTCTTTGTTAGTTTGGGAAGAAAATACTCTGGGGATTCAGGAAGTATGGTCTAGGTCAGGCATGGGCAAACCTGGCCCTCCAGCTGTTAAGGAACTACAAGTCCCACAATGCATTGCAGGAGTCCAACAGCCACAGTCATGACTCATATAGGCAAATGCATTGTGGGACTTGTAGTTCCGTAACAGCTGGAGGGCCGAGTTTACCCATGCCTGGTCTAGGTGCATTCTCTAATCTCTGGGTATAAAGTATTAACCTACTTATGAAAGGTTATGTAGTTATTGGTCGAATTACTTTAATATGCTGGTAATGCTTTTTTAACATTATTACATGTTCCCCTTGTACCCCTTTAAGGAAGTGTTTACTAAATATCTTCTGCTGTGGATGACGTCATCTTCAGTACCACTTTACACATATGCATTTAAAGAACACGCCATAATTGTGTAGCAATGCTTTTCACGCATGCATTATGTTTTCAATGAAATGAAAGAGTCTTATTCTGGTGTGTGTTTAGGACTCACTATAATAATTTTACTACAACAATTTTAAGTAACACCTGTGGCCTGTTTTACGTAGGATTGCAATGGTAGCTTTGGTAAACTCTGCTGGCAGAGTACCTAAGTCCTTAAAAACTTGTAAAGGAAAGGAAGTTTGGGAGCCAAAGTGAATTAAAACAGTTCAGGGATTTGATAACTTTGATTAATTCATCTATGCTAATAGGGGATTCTAAGGATTCTCTGTGTTGATCAGAGATTTGGGGCAGATGTAGGTCTTGAAGGAATTTCTTGATGGCAGAATTGGTGGGTTGCGGAGTATTAGTGTCATTTTGTAAATTATAAAAAGAACTATAATATTCTTTACAGATTTCTGGTCCTTCTCAGCTTCTCAGTATTTACAGAAGCAGGGAACATCTCTGACAGAGACTGCTGCCACCTATGACTGCAGGAAGATATTCAAAGCCACCTACGCCTGCTGACTGATATTGGGGGACACTTATGATTGCTTGTCAATATTGCAAAAGATGTAAGTCCAGGCTCGCACACTGCAGAGACTTATGGGCTGTTACATCACTTCCGCCATGCTCCGCGAACTTCCGGTTCTCATGCGACCGTCGGATCGCGTCATTACGCATCTCCATGGCAACCATCGCCATGGAGATCGCGTGCAAACGCGTATAATATGACTAGGAAGGGCGCATAGCCCTAGTGTCAGTGCAGCTACGGTAGAGCTATGCGCCCTTCCTGGCCGTATTATACACGTTTGCACGCGATCTCCATGGCGATGGTGCCATGGAGATGCGTAATGACGCGATCCGATGGTCGCATGAGAACCGGAAGTTCGCGGAGCACGGCGGAAGTGATGTAACGGCCCGTAAGTCACTGCAGTCTGGCTTACCCGGCGCACGGCAACGGTCGGCAGAGCCGTGGCGCCAAACGGACAGCCTATTGGATTTGAATGCACACCTGTGCCAGCCTCCGTTGCAGTGAGTGACATTGGAAGCTATTTGGCCAGTATGGATTATCACACATCTAGAAGCGGTCACAGTATTCATCTGCACGTCAAGTAGTGAAATAATTGGAGACATAGTGATATGCAATATGTGTCATTCACAGATGTAGTGCATAAGTGGATAGTAGCAATGTTTACATTGGGACAGTGGGTGTGATGCAGGATGGGGGGAGGGGCTTCTTATTGATTGTCTTGGGTGGATATTCACTAAGACTGTATATAATTAATGTTCACTGTGAGGGATATTGTTTGTCTGCACTGTCTGAGGAAGGGGACCTGATTGGCCCCGAAACAACTGTCACAACGTTGTGCTGATGGAGCAATAAATAAGATTGTTGTATTTTGAACTTGGTGTGCGAGCCTGGACTTACATCTTTTGCTATGTGAATTGAAGCCTTGGCTTGGCACTTACAGGCTCTGCACCCGCTCTTGGGTAAGGTGTGCCATATCCACCTGTTTGTTTCTTGGCTTGTCAATATTGGGGAGCCACCTATGACTCCTGGCTAGTAACTGGGGAGCTACCTAGCCAATAATGGAGGCCACCTATGACTGCTGGTTGATATTGTGGGCGACACCTATGACTGGTAGTCAATAATGGTGGCCACCCTATGGCTGCTAGCTGATGTTGCTGTATTTGCATCTAACCAGACTACACCTCCCAGCATGCATCACACATGTGCGCATGACCCCCGCTGGGAAGTACAAATTCCCATACAAGCTGCAAACAAGAAAAAAAGATAGAGGATCCAGAATAATGGGGTGCCAGAGGATCAGCAGCCCTTAGGTAAGTAATGGTGCTCCCCCCAGCGGCACACCACAATGCAAAATTTTTATGGAGAAGGGGTTTTTTTAAGTAAAAAAAACACTGCTCAGTGCACTTTAACCACTTGAGGACCCACCCTTTACCCCCCCTTAAGGACCAGCACTGTTTTAGGTGATCTGTGCTGGGTGGGCTCTGCAGCCCCCAGCACAGATCAGGGTGCAGGCAGAGCGATCAGATCGCCCCCCTTTTTTCCCCCCTATGGGGATGATGTGCAGGGGGGGTCTAATCGCTCCTGCCTGCCAGCATGTTGCGGGGGGGGCACCTCAAAGCCCCCCTCCGCTGCGAAATTCGCTCCCCCTCCCTCTCCTACCTGTCCCCCCAGTGATCCGGGCTGCACAGGACGCTATCCGTCCTGTGCAGCCAGTGACAGGACGTCCCCTGTCACATGGCGGCGATCCCCGGCCGCTGATTGGCCGGGGATCGCCGATCTGCCTTACGGCGCTGCTGCGCAGCAGCGCCGTACAATGTAAACAAAGCGGATTATTTCCGCTTGTGTTTACATTTAGCCTGCGAGCCGCCATCGGCGGCCCGCAGGCTATTCACGGAGCCCCCCGCCGTGATTTGACAGGAAGCAGCCGCTCGCGCGAGCGGCTGCTTCCTGATTAATCAGCTTGCAGCTGGCGACACAGTACTGCGTCGCTGGTCCTGCAGCTGCCACTTTGCCGACGCACGGTATAAGCGTGCGGTCGGCAAGTGGTTAAAGCATAACTCTTGCCAAATTATTTTGTTAGCAAAATATTCAGATATAGCCAAGTATACATGTAATTTTAGTAAAAAGAAGGGAATTGTTAAATATTTACCTATGCCTTTGAGAAATATGAATATTTCTTTATCTTTCTTCTCTTCCTGAAGCTCTTTGTGTATAATGTGCCCTCCCTCTCATAAATGTTCACAGGCTCCATTGTAAAATGATGCAATAGATCACTGGCATGGCCTCTAGGCAAGAAGAGGGGATCGCAAATTACTCACACTCATCTATACATTTGGCAAGAAGAACAGGAGAAAAGGCCCAGGCCCTTTTCATAAGGAGATGGGGCAAAAACCTTCCAATGGGTAAATACAGAACACAGGTATGCTTTCCAAAAAAAGCTGCCATACAGTTTTATCTTTTATCAACCCCTTTGGCGATTCTTTCCGGATTTTCGGGTCTAAAAGCGGTGCAATTTTTTTTTGCACTCTTTCAGACCTTAAAGCGTGGAAAAAAATAATGCTGCTAGGGAGATCTGCAGCAATTCCGCAACCACTCACCTCCCTGGTTCCAGCGCTGCAGTTTTCCTTCTATCCTCCGGGTGGCGCTGCAACTCTCAAGTGAGATTGCTGTCTGGCATCATGAGGACAGCCGGCGATCTCACCAGGGGGAAGCAGAGCATCGGAGGAGAGGTAGAAGAATGGTGGCTGACGTCGGGATCCCCTGGGAGGTATGTAGAAACGCCCGCTGCGCTCATTGCCTTGCATACAGCCTCCTGCAGCTACCCTGAGCACAAGTCAGGATTACTGCTCTGAGTTGCGGTTTTCCACCCCGACCCTAGCTCGGGATAACCGGCGAGGAGGTTAAGTACATGATTGCAATCTACATATTTCCCAACAGAGTTCACTTTAACAACATTGTAAGGACACTAATTTGTGAGCTTGCCAAGAACACACTCAAGGAGCCTAAAGAATGTATATTTATTTATTTTTATTTATTATTTTATTTATTTATTGTATTTATAAAGCGCCAACATATTACGCAGCGCTGAACATTAATTTAGGTTACAGACAATATTTAGGGGTGACATACAGCAATATGACAATACAGGAATACAAGAAAACCAGATCACACAGCACAGTATTAGTACAAGGTAATGCTTAGTCAGTCACTGGATGAAGCATGGAGATTAGGCAAGTTAGGTTCACTCAAATGCATGGCATGGGTTCACAGTAATGGAGGTGCCAGATCAGGTAGGACACAAAAGGAGGAGGACCCTGCCCAAAGGCTTACAATCTAGAGTGAGAGGTAAGGACACGAATGGTAGGGGACCAGAGTTCAGCTGTAGGTTTAGAGCACTTGTGAGGGGTAGTAGGCCAGAGTGAAAAGGTGAGTTTTGAGGGCTTTCTTGAAGATGTTGAAGGAGGGGGCTGCCCTAATGGGTGGAGGTAGGGAGTTCCATAGTGTTGGAGCAGCTCTTGAGAAGTCCTGGAGGCGTGCATGGGACTGGGTGATGCGGGGGGCGGTTAGGCGAAGTTCATTGGAAGAGCGGAGTGAGCGGCTAGGTGTGTACCTCTGAGTAAGATCGGAAATGTAGGTTGGACAGGTTTTGTGGACAGATTTGTAGGTCAGACACAGTATCTTGAATCTGATTCTGGACTGGATAGGAAGCCTGTGGAGGGATTCTAGGAGGGGATCTGCCGTGGTGGAGCGATGGGAGCAGTGGATAATTCTGGCTGCCGCCATATATTTGAAAGATTTCACTTTTAATCCATTGATTTAGCCGACAAAGATTTAAAAACAGAAAGCAAGTACAGTTTTCCCATAATGAAAATAGTTCAGTCTTGCTCACTTGTCTCTTTTGCCAATTCTTTCCTAAACAAAAGTGCTGCAGTGCTAGACATTATGAAATGATTGTGCTGAATCCTATCTGACACCTGTGCTGCCACAGCTGCTAATTGTATCTTTTGCATCATTAGAAATCTATTTAACATTAATAACTTAACTTCTGTTTAACCATGTTCTCCTGAAACTGTTGCAAAGATATTGTTTCTCAGTGTTCAGCTGTGGTTGAGTGTGTGTATAATATACTGTATATACCTAGTCCACACAGGCAAAAAAGGCGCCGGACATTTGGACGCCTCTGGGTGTCGCAATAGCTGTAATGTGAATTACGGCTATAGCAGCGATCAGAAGGTAATTTGGGCGCAGGCAAAAGACAGAACTTACATTAGCCAGCAGCTGAATTGCATCTCACCACTGAGTCCATGGCAGCCTGGAGTGGGAATAGTAATTAAAGGATCATTATCAATTAACATGTTTTCTTTTAAACTGGGATTGAGAGAGTTCCTGAAGTGCTGGTAAATAAGGATGTATACAATTCACTTGCTTATCTCTTTTGTTTACTGTATCAAATTTCTTTCACTCTAAACTGATGGCAGCCATCTCTAATCTGACATCTGACGACAGAGTGAGCGATGAGGGGAGGGCGAATTCCCTCACAGTGCATCTGTTAACCCTAAGAGTTTGAGAAAAAGCTGAGCTGCCTGTGTCCTGTGTCTCCGACTGAACTGTCTACAGAGAGTAGAGGAAATGTAACTTATATAAGTATTTGTAATTGTCTGTGACACCACACCACAGCTTTTTATACTTTTTTATGCTTTCAGAGAAAAATACTCTGTAGTTTGATATGCAAAAAAAAACACTGGTTGTGAATTGAAGCAGACACCCCTTTGGATAATGATTTGATCCAATAGAGCTAAATCTTACACACAATGAATTAAAGCATTTGCCTCTGATATTTAACATGAAAAGTAGGAAAATGTTTACGCAGCTACTTTATTATTACATTATTTGTACATTGTAATTTTAGAACACTTGGATTGATAGTATTCCTTTAATGCTGCTGGGAAATTTGCACGAGCAAGGTGAGCCATTTCACGGCTTTACACTGCCCAAACTTCCTGATGCCCTTTTTTGCATGTATGCGGCCACGGAGGCCTTTCTGTTACTATTTTCACTATTTTCACAGATCTTGTCTTTCAGTTTAGTTTCTTCAAAATATTCTGATTGTTGTACAAGGAATCGGGAGTTGAGTTAAACTATGACATTACTAATTAAATTAAAATGTGTTCTTTGAATAGGTACTTTACCAAATTCTATATTACAAATTGCTATGAAGGTTCCAGCTTAGATCAATTTTTTAATATGTAGTGCACAATATGTTAAACTCATTTTATATAAAAAAAAGTTTTGAAAAAAAAAAGCTTTGCAGTTTTTGCAAAGCAAAAAAATGAATCTGAAAACAAAAGAATCCTCCCAGCACTATGTGTAGGGATGGTACAACCCCTGAGTGGGTGGAAGCATGAAACGTCCATTTAGCCTTTTAACCAGGGAAAGTTCCGTTTTCCTCTATGGTTGGTTATGTCCATCACCTCCATACTCAGCAGTGTGCTGTGCTCTGGCTTCTATGCACCCAGGATGGGTCTTCCTCACTTCCGCTCACTACTTCCACTTTGGTCCTGGATAAAAAACAGTCCTGGCAAAGAAATGAACAACGCTACTTAAAAACAGATAAGTGCCTAAATGCAAGAGAGTGCAAGTCCCACTTGTGGGATAAAATACACAACTAGCATACACATGACCTGTCTACCACTGGAGGATGTTGGTTTCCTGTAACAGCTTGCATGCAACTTGTTAAGTACTCGTCCCTCCCACTGCGGAGAAGTCATCCCCCTTTGGGAGGGGACCTACCACTAACTAAATCCTAACCTATGCATATGCATAGCCTGGGTGCGCTACCAAGTAAAATTAAAAAATTGCGCAAAAGGTAGATCAGCACATCACCAGGCCGCCTCCGAATGGCCTACAATCAGAGGTGCGCTGAGCCCCCCCAGAAACTGCAAACACACCTTCAACCCAAACAGAAGCTCTGCATATACACCAAAAGCAAGGCTGCTAAGTGGGAGCAGCTGACCAAAAATGAATTAAATTAGTACATAGCAAAGAAATGAACAGAGCTACTTAAAAACAGATAAGTGCCTACCTGCAAGAGAGTGCAAGCCCCATTTGTGGGATAAAATACACACCTAGCATACACATAACCTGTCTACCACTGGAGGATTTTACTTGGTAGCACACCCAGGCTATGCATATGCATAGGTTACACCTGTTTACACCTAGTCTGTATCACTCCTGCTTTCCTCACATGGGCATGCAGGAGAGAGCGTGAGCAGGCAGTCAGAAACTGTGAAAAAGAAGATGAGAAGCTTTAGATTATTGCAGCAGCTGTCAGCTTTTTAAATTATGCAAAACGACAACTTTCTTTCAAATTAGGTATTATTTACATAAACTAATGCTTTATAAAAGAGACTGAGCCAGAACGTACGCTTTAATATCTTTATTTACACAGTTATACATATACTGCTGACATTTTGTTTTCACCGAGTTTTAGGCACCTTTCACACATCACAGAATTTGTGTGCGCATTGCATTTTTGAGAATTCACGTTCGCTTTCCATCAAATGCAAGTCAATGGCATCTCAGTTGACATGCGTTGTGAATTTTCGCATACAAATTTTCAGCAGAAAGAAATGGATGGACATGCAAATCGCATGCATTGCAGATCAAAAATGATGTACATTTTCACATTCCAAATATGAAAGTTTGTGCAGTTAATTATATATTAAAATGCGCAGTTAATTATATACAAGTGCATGTAAATTAGACAAAGACAAGACAAATAACATTTATATCGCGCTTTTCTCCTGGCGGACTCAAAGTGCCAGAGCTGCAGCCACTAGGACGCGCTCTATAGGCAGTAGCAGTGTTAGGGAGACTTGCCTAAGGTTCCCTACTGAATAGGTGCTGGCTTACTGAACAGGCAGAGCCGAGATTCGAACCCTGGTCTCCTGTGTCAGAGGCAGAGCCCTTAACCATTACACCATCCAGCCACAAATTAGCTTCATTGGTAAGCATAGAAAAATCCTGAATGCGAAAATTCACATTAAAACGTGAAAAAAAAAGAGAATGCGAAAAATCACAAAATTCAGAATCTCAAATACAAAAAAATGCAGGAAAACACTAGGGCATACATGATGTGAGTTGTGCTGGTGGGTCACCAGGCAGGAAGAAGCCGCAGTTGCAATGAATTGCGATGGAAGATGTGGGTGGTGGTGTACATCTTCCCCTCTCTCCTCGGTAAGTTACCATATATACTTGAATACAAGTCAACCTAGTGTATAAGTTGACCCCAATATTTGACCCTCTTAAGCTGGAATTTTTTAGTGACTCAAGTATAAGTCTACCCAGCAAAGTTAATGGTTGCACTTGGGGATTAGTAAGAAATAAAACCTGCACTTGGGACCCAGGAGGGGTTAATAACTGCACTGCGCACAGTATTGCAGATATTAACCCCTGCTGTCCTTTGAGTGCAGCCAATAACTCCTCCAGGCCCCCAAGTGCAGCAAGTTTTAACTCCCCTTCCTGCAGCCCAGTATTTCCCCCTGACCCTTTCCTTGTTAATTGTTGTGGCCAAGACTTTCAGACCTGTGCTTTCTTGGCATTCCCTTTATCAAGAAAGTGTCAATTGCTGCAAATGGGAATGTCACTATTAGTACACACATTACTCAGTGTGCTCAGTGTTGCCCATGACTCATGTATAAGTCGACCCCTATACTTTGATTTAGTAAGTCAGACCTAAATTTCGAGACTAATACTCGAGTATGTACAGTACACTGGTCTGGTCTCAGGGCGGCTTCACTGACATTGGTTACAGATGTGTTCCACTTCATCTACTGTTTGCAGACTTTTGCTCCCCTCTTTTCACTCTTCTTTGTGGTTCATCTGGACTCCCTTGTCATCAGCACTCATCAATTTTACAAACTTGTTGATTTGTTGTTTCTGCAATTGTTTTGCTCAATATTGTTTTCCTTATTACTGATTGCCCTTTATGCATTAACAGTGTATGCTCTTTTGCACATAGCACTTTATTTGTATGCACTATTTTTTTTATTGCACTACTAATCAGGTTGATTGAGCTACAGATGTACTTATAGGTGTATTATATGTGTAATGATGTATGCTATCCTGCTTCACTGCTTCATATATGGTTGTTATTAATACTACTTTTTTTGGTGTGGTTAAAAGCATTTTTAATTAAAATACCATGGCGTGGAGCAGTATTTTTTTTTTTTTAAAGATTTTTCACTTTCATCCACGGACATATGGCAGAAGTCAGAAGAAAGTGGACTTACCTGCTCTTGGGCTAATATATGTTTAGAAATATCAGAAAGCTAAAGATTTTTTATTTTTTTCTATAAATGTAGTTCAAACAGAAGTCGGAAGTCTTACATTAAAAAGAAGTCTGCCTTATACTGAAGGTGCGTTTTTGTAGCAAATACGAGCGCTGATCCAATCTCAATCTTATGTATATGCTCCACCAGCAGCTCAGGATCAACCACATCCACAATCGGTCTCAGAAGTAAAAAGTACATAAATCCACAGCGCTTGGTGCTCAGAGCGGCATCTGAAGTCTCACTACAGTGCTCAAGAAACAATAGTTCACAGTGACCATCACCAAAAACAAATCATCCAGTCAAAAAAGCATTTTTATTTGCGCTTTAAAAAACATCACATATACGAGGACTTACTTCCAGGGTCCTTTTCACAGGGACCCTTAGTAGATAAAAGCCTGTAGTGTATCACAATACACATGTATCCAAATCGATCTCAGATAGATTGCCCAGTCTCCAGTTCTGACCAGTTTCAGCCTTGCGCCGTCATCAGGGAACCCTCTGAGATCGTTTTGGATATATGTGTATTGTGATACACTACAGGCTTTTATCTGCTAAGGGTCCCTGTGAAAAGGACGCTGGAAGGAAGTAAGTCCTTGTATATGTGTTTTTTAAAATGCAAATAAATATGCTTATTTGACTGGATGGAGAAGTGACCTGATGATTTGTTTTTGGTGATGGTCACTGTGAACTATTGTTTCTTGAGCACTGTGGTGAGACTACAGATGCTGCTCTGAGCACCAAGCGCTGTGGATTTATGTACTTGTACTAAAGTCGAACATCACTTTAGACAGTCTCATTATGAGCTTTTTGGTTTACAGAGTAAAAAACTGTCACTTTAAAATGCAGTTAAAACAGGGTTAGTTGTCATCAAAGAAGTAGAGCTGCACACTGGGAGCAGTTTTCCCGTGAGTATCAAACATGACAGGTTAATTTAAAGTTCAACTCCAGCCACAACTGATTTCTTAGCAGCTTTCTTGACCATTTAGCTTCACTAGGGACAAGCCATTATCTCACCATGTCATGGCCACAATGGTGACACTAGTTTTCTAAATTTTGGAGCATACAACACTAAAATATGGGACCTACACACATACAAAAAAAGAAAAAAGAAAAACCCTAGATCAAAAGTGTTAATTTTTATAGTTTGAAGCCAAATGGACTTTTTTGATTAGACACTGTAAAGGAATCATCAGTCAACTAATAAAAAATCTGTTTTACTTACCTGGGGCTTTCTCCAGCCCGCAAGGAGAGGGCCAGCGCACCTCTATTAGGCTGAAAATGCATGCCCTGCATCCATACCACATGCTACATTTATTATACTATGGAGGAACTTCGGCTTCTCTTGCAGCCGACTGTCCCATGCTGACAGCTTCGCTCCCCGCTGCCGGCCCAGGGTCACCGCACCTTGAGGTCGTCCTTACTGCGCCTGCATGAAGCGCCACTGTCAATCAAGCCCACGTTGTACGCGGAGTACTGCGCAGTACACTGCAGACAATGTGGGCTTGATTGACAGCAGCGATTCGCGCAGGTGCAGTAAGTGCAGTATGACAAAAAAGATATTGGGATTCGCTAGGGCTTTATCACGTACCTCTACCACTGCCCCACAGGGACTGAGGGAGCTACCTCCTGTCACCAATACTTGAATAGAAAAAACTTACAGGAGATGTCTTCAAAAAGGAATACCAAATTTTATTGAAAAAACATCACAGGTGACCACATAAAAAACCCTTATCCCCCCATAAAACCATACACAGCCGTGTATACTACAAGTCAGCTGACCTCATACGCTTTCATGCACACTATACCCAACCACACCATAGATGCACAACTTTTTTCCGATGGGGTATTAACCCCAGTGTTCTTAGCAAAGCTAATCACAATGTGTTGTCAAATATGATGGATCAGTGTAAGCATGATTCTTCCACTTCTTGGCCTGATAGGCACAACCACAGCCACAGTGGTACCCCTTATCAACAGCTCCAACTTCAATAGGAAGGCTATACTAGCCACAGAAACTTTTCAGTGCATGTCCCTTTAAGCCTCATAGATGATGCAGTTCACATATACCCTGGAAACAGTTCACTCCTTTTGTTAAGCATTATAACAGCTTGTGGACTGTCATAGGTGAAAAACTTTTATGTAGCATCCAGACTCCAGTATTGCAACTGGGTGACTGGTGTTCTACATATACAGCCTCCACAGTTAGTCCATATACATCACAATATGATTCAAGGATTGAACATTACTGCCCTGTTGGACTCTCACCACCGCTGGGCACCAGGGTTGGGCACCTAGGGCTTGGCACTTCCTCCTGTTCTGTCCTAGGAGGGCTGTATTGAACACCCTGCAGAGTGGCTGGCCAGGCAGGCAGCGTGGAACACTGAGCAGTTTAGAGGTAACAGCAGCCTGTCACGTCCAGGTTACGTAACATGTTTCACTTGTCCCAGCAAGCTTTCTCAAGCGTGCAGTAAGGATGACCTCAAGGTTGTCCTCTGTACCGTGCGGCGACCCTGGGCTGGCAGCGAAGAGGGGAGCTGTCAGCATGGGACAGTTGGCTGCAAGGGGCTGGAGAAAGCCCCAGGTAAGTAAAGCAGTTTTTTTGTATTATTTGGCTGATGATTCTTTTAAAGAGGAACTGTAACGGTAAAACGTCCCCTGGGGGGTACTCACCTCGGGTGGGGGAAGCCTCAGGATCCTAATGAGGCTTCCCACGCCGTCCTGCGTCCCTCGGGGGTCTCGCTGTAGCCCTCCGTACAGCCGTGACGCAATGTTTACCTTCCTGGCTCCTGCGCAGGCGCTCTGATGGCTGTCGGCTCCGAAGTAGGCGGAAATACCCGATCGCCGTCGGGTCCGCTCTACTGCGCAGGCGCAAGTCTCTGGCGCCTGCGCAGTAGAGCGGACCCGACGGAGATCGGGTATTTCCGTCTATTTCCGAGCCGAATGCAGCCACAGCGCCCCCGCTGGAGCCAGCAAAGGTAAATATTGAAGCTACAGTCGGCTCTGTCGCCGGCTGTTCGGAGGGCTGCAGCGAGACCCCCGTGGGACGCAGGACGGCGTGGGAAGCCTCATTAGGATCCGTAGGCTTCCCCCACCCGAGGTGAGTACCCCCCAGGGGATCTTTTTCAAGTTACAGAGTCTCTTTAAGACTTTTAGCAAAAGTTTAACTTATAGTCTTTTTATTTAAAGCTGTAACAATTCCTTAACCTCCTGCCGACCGCGTCACGCCGATGGGCGTGGCCGTGGCGGCAGCCCCAGGACCGCCTAACGCAGATTGGCGTATAGTCCTGGGACCAGCTAATGCAAGAGATTGCGCGCAAGCTGCGTGCGCATCTCCTGCTTGGGGGGGCGGAGCTCCGCTCCACCTCCAGTCCCCGAGTGGCTATTGCCGCTCGGGAGACTGTTAGACGCCGTGATCGCCGTCCATTTACATGTACAGCTCTGCGATTGGCAGCAGCGCTGTACTGGGGACAGCCGTGTCACACGGCTGTCCCCCAGGGACACTGGAGAGCGATCGGCTCTCATTGGCTGTGGGGAGGGAGGGAAGATATTTAAAGAAACATACTTTTTTTATTAAAAAACACTAACAATGATATTTGTACAAAAAAACAAAAAAAACAAGGGGGAGCGACCAGACCCCACCAACAGAGAGCTCTGTTGGTGGGGAGAAAAGGTGTGTGTGTGTGTGTGGGGGGGGGTATGAATCACTTGTGTGCTGTGTTGTGCGGCCCTGCAGCTTAGCCTTAAAGATGCAGTGGCCTATTTTATTAAAATGGCCTGGTCACTAGGGGGGTTTAGCACTGCGGACCTCAAGAGGTTAAAGCTGATGTTAACTCAAGAGATACATCTGTAAATATACTGCATATTGTTTGTGTACACATAAATATATTGGTGATGGTATGATGCTCTGAGACCTAAATATGTATGATATTAGGGGGATGTCTCTGTTTTAGGCGACTGCCTAAATCAATCAAGAAATGTAGCTGATCCAAGGAATGCTGTTTTTAATTAACCAGCTAGAAGTGATTAAATGACCAACAGGGATCAAATTTAGTAAAAAGAGGAGAGGAGTTTTATTTACTGAGCACATAAAAGATTACAGTGATCAAACCCTGTCCTCTCAAGTTCAATTCAACTGCCTTAGTGAGATTTTTATGCAGTGATTATTCCAATGTTCTCATGAGAGAAAGATCATTTTATGTACTGTATGTGTTGTGTCTCAGATAAGCATTAAAGGAATACTATCGATACCCAAGTGTTCTAAAATGACAATGCACAAATAATGTCTAAGTAGCTACGTAAACATTTTCCTACTTTTCATGTTAAATATCAGAGGCAAAAGCTGTAATTTATTGAGGGTAGGATTTAGCTATATTGGGACAAATCAATTGCAGAAGGGGTGTCTGTTTCAATGCACAGCCAGGGCTGCAAATATCAAACATATCAAACTCTGAAAGCAAAAACAGTATGAAAAACTGTGACAATTAGTTACATTTCCTCTGCTCTCTTCAGTCACGTCAGTCAGAAACACAGGACACAGGAGCTGCAGCAGCTGTTGGGAGCTCTCTTCTCTGTCACACACAGAGCTACACATAGAGTTAACTGATCAAGTGTGAGGGGGATTTCCCCTCTCCTCATGGCTCAGTCAGCTGTCAGTTTTGGCGTCAGTAAAGTTTGAATGTATTTTGATAACAGTAAACAAAGAAGTTGCTACTAAAATGTATACACCAGTACTTAGCAGCACTTCCCAAACAATTCCTGTGTCAATTGAAAAAAATATGTGAATCGATAGTATTCCTTTAAGTAATGAATAGGTTAGGGACCCAACTTTTTCAAAAGAGAGTAATGCTGCCTAGCCTCACATATATCAGTTTTCGAACCGGTTCAAACACTTTGATCAATCCTGACAGGGAAGTTTTGCCTTCAACATACAGGACTAACCATAATCAGCTGTCAACTGATTTTTGCCAAATTGGTTAAAAGGGTGGTGGGGCAACTTCATCAAGCAGGCCATGGGAGGAGCGGCAATGAATCAATGGCCAGTTGTTGGCAATGGTATCCCTTTAACCATAACAATAACAACAATAACAATAACATTTCTATAACACTTTTCTCCCATAGGACTCAAAGCTCTTAGGCTCTCTCAGATTCAGTAATTGGTAGTAGGATGAAGTATTCACACAACAAAAATTAGAAGGCTCTGGGACACAAAGTTTTCAGGTAGACTCTGGTAAAACACTAGTTGTTCCGTCAATTTATCATTAGATTTCAGTGCCATTTATCAGATGGTGTATGGTTGTAAAGATTGTAAGGATGCATGTTATGAATGTTTCAGTAACAGAAAACAATGGGGTGTATTCAGCAAATGTCAGTAAAACTCCTGTGCGCAGAGTGCATGGCAATTTTACTGGTTCTACCGATGGGAAGTTAGTACACATTGGACTTGATTCACTATGCGGTGCTAACCTTCTTAGCACGTCTAAAGTCTTTAGGCGTGCTAACCAGGGTGCTAAGTAGGTTAGCACCGTTTTTCTCAATTAGATCGTGCGCTAAGTACCGCGCGCAAAGTTTTGCGCGCGCAAAGCCTTATGCACGCGCTAAGTCCCATATGCTTTAATGGGCACTTCGCGTGGAGCGCCCTGGGCTCTGTGCAGTGCGCGCATACAGTTTTACGCGCATAAAGTTTTCCGCGCGTAAAGTTTTCCACGCGAAAAACTCGTTTAGACGTGCTAAGGGGGTTTTCACAGGCGTGCTAACAGTTAGCACTGCTTTGTGAATCAAGCCCTTTGTGTTTTACCTAGGTAATGCATACATTACGAGGGTACCGTACCCCGGTAATGTTCACATTATGGGTCACACTTATTGCGCAACACATACTACTTCACTATCGATAGTTCCAATAAAATTGCTATCTGTGCACGGCAGTTTTATTGCCATTTGATGATTATACCCTCATATCTGGCTGAAGACTAAACTGGAAACTTTGTTTTTAATAAAAATCAAAATGCAACGTTAATGATATATGGTATATTAACTTTTGACAAATGTTTAGATATTCTGCAAATTTGCAGTTGTCACAATGAATTACATCATGCTTTCATTATACTTATCAATACAAGTTCCAACCGCAATTTTTTTAACTATGCAAATTCACTTTGGATGAATTTAAACTTCAGTGAACATTTAGATGCGTGATAATGCTTTTCATTAACTGATGAATATAATTATTTCACATGAATACAGTAAATGCAAGATATACTGTATTTTTTATTATTTAATTAATCCTTGGATGACTTGTCTTATTAAAATCCTCAGAAGAAAACAAATACAGCTTTATTACATTTAAAGCAAAAATTATTCTGTAAAGGTTGTCATTAGGGATGCTCATTAGAATTCTGCGGAGTTGAAATTTCTGCATTGGGAATCGGAAAACGGAAATTGCATTTCTGCAGAAATACCGCAGTACTGCAACTTGGTAATTTTAGCTTAATCACAGAACTCAGAAGCATTGGTCCAATCAGAGAATGCAAAATTTATCTGCGAAAATCAAACTACCGCTGTTATTTTAGACCAACCACAAGATTCAGATGTATTTATGAGTCTTTTGATTGCCCTAAAATTTCCATGGTATTCTGATTACCGCTGTAAAATTCTGCATTTTCTGATCCAATGCATCCGAGTCTACTCAGAAGTATTTGGCCAATCAGAGAATGCAAAAAAATGACTAAAAATAAAAAAGACTCCTCGGAAATCTGAATTTGGAAATCTGTGGAATCAATAATCGGCAATGAAGGATATTGTAATTTCTGCGGAATTCGAAATCGGCATTTCCAACCATCTCTTGCTGTCATTTAGTCTAGCTGAGGATTCAGCCAGTACATTTCTTGAGTATGATAGGTCACTGCTACTGAGGGAGTGCAGTGGTTGGCCCCAATGATGGAGCCGTGGTCCCACCTGTAAGACCATCAGCTCTAGTTAGGAGGGAGCAGTGGGCGGCCGTGATTGGGGGGTCTGGGGCAGCGCTCCCCACATGATTGGTAGATGGCATCCCTATGCCTATGGCTACTTCCTTCTGATCAGAAAGGTGTAAACTTGCCTACACATATGCACACAGAGGAACAGAGGACACAGGGGACAAATGAGAACACAGGGGTGCAACTGAGGACACAGGGGGACAAACGAGGACACAGGGGGACAGAGGAGAACACTGGGGGACAGAGAAGGACACAGGGAGACATAGGAAGACACAGAACAACACAAGAGGTACAAGAAAAGCACAAGCGGGACATAATAATTGGAGGGGAAGGTCCATAAGATGCAACTGCACTATGGATGCACCCGTTTTAGTATATTTTATTTCCTGATCTTTGTCATCTAAACCAAGGAGCATCTTATAATCCAGAGCATAGTTTTAGCTGGAAAAATATGGTTATTCTTATTGAAATCCACATTAGTGTTCAGTCATTTTGGGGTTACAGAACCACAATGGGTACAATCCAATTCACTTTTTTACAAATTTTCTCCTAGGAGATAATGTTTCACCTTCTGTTTAACTTCTTGCCGACTGCTCCACGCCAATTGGCGTGAACGCGGCGGCAGCCCCAGGACCACTTCATGCCGATTGGCGTGAACGTGAACGGCCTTCCATGAGGCTAGCAGGAGAGCATGCGTACACATTTCCGCTCCGCCTTCAGTCTCCCAGCGGTGATCGCCGCTCGGAGACTGTTAGACGGCGAAACCACCGTCTAATATACCTGTACAGCTCTGTGATCTAAGGCAGCACTGTACTAGGGACAGCCGTGTGACACGGCTTTCCCCCTGGGGGACACAGAAGCGATTGGTGGTGATAGGCTGAAGCCTATCACAGCTGATCGCAGTGATAGGCTGACTGGGGGAGGGAGGGAAAATAAATAAAAAAATACACATTTTTATTAAAAAAAATATATATTTGTAAAAAAATAAATAAACATTGGGGGAGCGATCAGACCCCACCAACAGAGAGCTCTGTTGGTGGGAGAAAAGGGGGAGGGGGTCACTTGTGTGCTGAGTTGTGTGGCCCTACAATGAGTCCTTAAAGCTGCAGTGGCCTAATTTATGAAAAATGGCCTGGTCTTTAAGGGGGTTTAACACCATGGTCCTTAAGTGGTTAAAACAACTTTTCAGCAATCTGCAATTAAAAAAGTGACAAAAAGTAGGTGAAAAACTACTGTCAAAATGATTGTGAGGATTTTTTGTTTGCTGGCAAACTTGGAGAAAAGGTGAATTGGATTAGGCCCAATAAGTTTTGATTATTATATTTATATTGCTTGTGTTTTTATTCAGCACTTCAAATATTCTGTTCTTCTCTGTTCTTCTCTGTTCTTAAAGGACAACTGAAGCAAGAGGGATATGGAGGCTGCCATGTTTATTTCCATTTAAGCAATACTAGTTCCCTGGCTGTCCTGCTGATCCTCTGCCTCTAATACTTTTAGCAAAAGACCCTGAACAAGCATGCAGCACATCAGGTGTTTCTGACATTATTTTCAGATCTGACAAAATTAGCTGCATACTTGTTTCTGGTGTGATTCAGACACTACTGCTACCAAATAGATCAGCAGGGCTACCAGGCAACTGGTATTGTTTAGAAGGAAATAAATATGGCAGCCTCCATAGTCTTCTCACTTCAGTTGTCTTTTAATCCTTCATGGTAATACAAAAAGCATGTGCTTCTACACTGTATCACTAAAATCTCAACTTTTTAACAGTCAAAGGTTAACTTTAAATCAATCCTGTAGAGCAGGGGTGTCAAACTCAAATACAAAGTGGACCGAAATTGTACACAGGGATCTAGTTGCAGGTCAAATTTCTACTAACTACTAATTAATGTCAACTGGCCACCTTCCTCCCTTATAAAGTTCCCTGGTGTCTAATGCCCCCCTCCAACCCCTATACAGTTCCCTAGTGTTTAAGCATATGGCTTCACTGGTGTTTTAGGGCTTCACCTCCAATATAGCATCCCTGGTGGTCTAAAGTGGGCCAAACATAATGCAAAGTGGGGAACCCACTTAAGGGACAAATTTAATGGCTCTGAGGGCCAGATTTGGCCCGCGGGCCAGAGTTTGACAAATATGCTGTAGAGCAGTGGTCTGCAAACTGCAAACAGCAATATCAGCAATACAATGATTAAGATTTCTTTAGAGAGCCAAATTTCCTTTCAAGAACCATGTTTTTAGGAGTCTGTTTAAACTAGCTACTGATATTAAATAAAACCAGATATCATAATCAATAATCGTATATCATGACAAAGATTATTTCATATAAAAATACAAATATGACAATACTCGCATTTAATGTGAAGAATGACCTTGCATTTCCTTGGAATTCCCCCAAAGTTATTGACACAGCCTTGCATTATATTAGCCCCCACATTGTCACTGCCTTGCAATTATAATGAATAGCACCCACATTGACAAAGCATTACATTAATAATGGTGGATGACACTGGGCCGACTCACGGGGTGGCAATGTGCTGACTCACAGGTTGATATTAGGCTGGCTTTAGACCTTTCAGCAGTGTACTAGTTATAACTGGTACAGTGCTGAAAGGTCTATAGTTGGCCAGTCGACATTATTCAGCCTGCGTGGAACTAACAAAACCATCAGATAACAACATGGCAAACCCCACTATTTGTTCATGGAAAAATTGATGTGTGCTGTCTGAACATGTACATTTTACCAAAGTATAGAGAATATACTCCTTTGTTCCACTCTGACTCTGGTGAAGGTTTAATACTTTTGCCATGTAATATCAAAAAATCAGTATGGGTTCAGAGGATCACTTATTTTCTACAATGTTTCTACTATTTCTTAGACTTAGGTTAACCCTATTCTGCCTTATAGTATTTATTTAAGATGGGACACGGTAGGTTCTTCAGTAGGGTCTTCAATTTTACCACACAGAAGCTATACTTGCTTAAAGTGGACATTCTTATAACCTTTACTCCTATTGCTCGCCTATTGATAAGGGTAAAATAAGGCATATTTTCCTTTATTTATGTATTTAGTCACTCCCCCTGTTACATGCTGCCAAGGCAAGGTACTAGGTGCAGCCCTGGTCATGCTGGGAGCTGATAACAAACAAACAAACAAACAAACAAACAAACACAGAACATTTATATCGCGCTTTTCTCCTGGCGGACTCAAAGCACCAGAGCTGCAGCCACTAGGACGCGCTCTATAGGCAGTAGCAGCGTTAGGGAGTCTTGCCCAAGGTCTACTACTGAATAGGTGCTGGCTTACTGAACAGGCATTGCCGAGATTCTAACCCAGGTCTCCTGTGTCAGAGGCAGAGCCCTTAACCATTACATTATCCAGCCACCACCATAACTTATGATAAGCCTCTCCCTACCTCTCTCCAGGAGCTCCCTGAAAGGAAAGGAAGGAGGGGGTTCAATGGGGAGACACACGACTGTAGCAGAGCCCTGGAAAGTTCACTGTGGTATTTACATGAATGCACATAAATATAAATATTTTCCTTCTTTTACGTATTTAGCTACTCCCCACATGACATGCTGCCAAGGCAAGGTACTAGGTGCAGTGCTGGTCATGCTGAGAGCTGATAGCTTATGATAAGCCTCTCTCTCCCTCTTTGCAGGAGCTCCTTAAAAGAAAAGGAAGGAGGGGGGTTCCAGGGCAGACACATGACTCATGTAGCAGAGCCCTGAACAACTCACTGTAGTATTTACATGAACCAAGAACTAAAAGCACCACTGCCACTATCTTATAATAGATAAGCAAAAAATGGGAGGAGCAAAAGATGTCTGGCACTATAGTTTAATGTGCAGCATACAAAAAGACGTATTGTATAGAAAACAACATGGTAGATACATTGCAAGTGGAACACTCAATGCAACAAAACACGTGTGCTGTGAATGACGTCTTAGCTGTACCTGGGTGCATGGGAGGTAGCTGGTGTGGGCGCCAGGAGGTGCACGGTCCTTACGACCGTTTCGCAAGGCGGCTGCCAAGCTTCTTCTGAGGTGTGCACTAAGTGTGTGGGACAGCAGCGGAACTAGATATGCGTCCGTATCGGGACGCACTTCCGTCACGCTGAAGGGGCCCCCCGCCCCCCTCCAAGTGATAGGTCCAGAACCCCTGCTCCAATAGGAAAGGGGGGGAGGAGGCGGCCGGCTACTGAAGAACGGCTGCGCGCGCAAAAAAAAAAAAAAAATAAATAAATAGGTGAAAGTGAGAATGTGTTGGTACACAAAAGAGATGACCCGAGAGGGAGGTGGGATATACAGGCCTCCAAACAGGCATGCCAAAGAGAAGGCAAAAGGGGGGAGAGACGATTGCATCATGGCATTGACCATAAAACACAAGCATTTATCTCACAAAAAATTTTTATCTCACACTAGTAATAACTTTATTAAAATATACTAAAATTAGTGACAAAATGTTAAAAAGGTCAAAAAACTGCCATGATGCAAAAGTATGGGCAACAGAAGGTGGACCCAAGGGAAGGTATAAATACGGGTAGAGGAGAAAGAAAACATTCAGATCCCAAAGCCTAGGGTTCCAGGAAGCATGCAAGGTCCACATAATCGTTCAGACCAAGTGCACCCATAGCGTTGGTCCGCAAAATCCAATGTGCTTCCTGCCTAAGCAGTAATTTCTTTCTGTCACCACCTCTTCGGGGGGTGTTACAGACATCAATACATGCAAACGACAAGAGGTTTGGATTATTTTCATGGACAAGGGACATGTGTTCGACTATTCTTGGGCAACCTTTGCCCTTTGGTAGCAGACGCACATGTTCCAAGATTCGTTCTTTGACCATCCTGGTCGTTTTGCCGATGTAAAAACGTTGGCATGGGCACCAAAGTGCATAGACCACATATTTGGTCCTGCAAGTGGCAAAAAATGGAACTTTACAAAAAACAGGGCCTAACTGATAAGATCTGCCTGTTTTCATTAAGTGGCAGGCTTTGCAAAAGCCACAGCGGTGGTTTCCCGATGATGTAAAATCATCAAGCCAGGTGCGCTGTGGACTTTGACGAAAATCGCTATGGACCAAAGCGTCACCGATAGTAGGTGCTCTTTTAAAAGCGATCAATGGTTGGGGGGGTAGATTATTCTTCAAGACTGGGTCCTCGAGTAGGAGTGACCAGTTTTTACTGAATGCCCACTTGATCTGTTTGGCCATGGGGGAGAAATCAAAGGAAAAAACTCCTGAATTGTTAGTGGATCTACTTTGTGTCCTTCGTTTAATAAGTTCTGTTCTGTCTCTCATGGTGGCTTTCCTGATGGCCCCATTTAGGGCTACCTCGTTGTAGCCTCTGGCCAGGAGTCTTTGTTTTAAGACTTCAGCCTGGTTCAAAAAATCCTCTAAATTGGTATTGTTCCTGCGTAAACGCAAGAACTGGCCAAAGGGGAGGGACTCTGTAACGTGCTGTGGATGGTAACTACTGGAATGTAGTATAGTGTTGGAGGCAGTTGGTTTTCGGTAGCCTTTTGTTATGACACCTTCAGATGTAATGGTCAGTTCTAGATCAAGGAAGCAAATGCTTTCTTCTGACCACTCCATAGTGAAGTGCATATTTACATCATTTTGATTAAGATATTCCAGGAATTGTTTGAGAAGAGGTACATCTCCTGACCAAAAGGTCAGGACATCGTCCACATACCTGGACCACATCCTCAAACCAGATTTAAAGGGATTATTGGCAGAGTGGATATAGATCTCCTCCCAAGCACCCAAAAACAAGTTGGCATAAGTACATGCGACAGGGGTCCCCATCGCGGTACCTGAGATCTGCTGGTACCATGACTCACCAAACAGGAAAGCATTGTGTGTGAGAACAAACTCCAGGCACTCACACACAAATGCATTATACAAGACATCCTTTTTGTCTCTGTCCAGATACATCTTAACAGCACAGATACCCTCAGTATGTGGGATCCTGCTGTACAGGCTGGTAACATCAATGGTGACCAGCAGATCCCCTGCACACCACGATGAGGACCCAATGCCGTCAAGGACATCAATGGAGTCGCCCAAATGTGAGGGGAGATGTGACAAGAGTGGTCGGAGGATGTGGTCCAGATATCTGGAGAGTCTCTCCGTGACCGATCCCAATCCCGACACAATGGGTCGTCCCGGGGGATCGGTCACGGATTTGTGGATCTTGGGTAAACAATACCACACTGGTTTCACTGGAAAGGAAGGCAAGAGGTTATTAGCCAAAGCAGAAGTAAGGAAACCACCCTCTACCCCTCTACGGAGGAGTGACCTCAGGGCGGACTGATACTTCACCGTGGGGTCTCCTCTGAGGGGTCTGTAAGTCGAGGCATCGGAAAGTTGTCTTAAGGCCTCTGCTTTATAGCTCTCAGTAGAGAGGAGGACAACCGATCCTCCTCATCTGCCTTACGTATAGTAAGGTCAGGACGGTTCTTCAACCAGCGAAGGGCTCTGCTTTCAACCGGGGTTAAATTCTGTGTTGCAGTGGGATATACTAATGCTTTAATCTCACTATCAATTTGTTTCTCAAAAAGATCTATACATGAGCCTGCTTGTGTGGGAAAAGGCGTTATTGATCTGCATGGCTTGAAGTTATTGATATCAGACAATGGTACTTCAACCAGGGCTGAATCGACTAAAAGTTCATTCAAGGCTGAGATTTCCAGGAGTTCTTTATCATTCCATGATCCGGACGGGGTGAACCCCAAGGGACCAACAAATGTCTGCTCAGTTTTCTGGGGGCCTATCAAGGATGAGGTTTCCTCAATTTTCATTTTTCCAAAATGGTGTTGGATGTTGAGTTTTCTGACTCCTTTGTATAAATCTACCTTGAATCGTGCATAATCGAATTGTTGAGTCAAGGAGAAGTTCAGTCCTTTGTTAAGGAGGCTTTCTACCCCTTCTGGTAGTTCCACAGTGGTTAAATTCACTAGATTTGTTTTTATATTGGATGGCATATTAGCTGTTAAATTGCTTTCCTCTTCCTTCCCTTCCCTCTCGGTTTGTCCTCCCAGGTGACTTTTCTGCTTCTTCCTTCGCCCTCTTCCCCGCCGGATGCGCCGCCTAAAGGGATATCGGCGGGGTTGGGGGCTGGTTTCTTAGGATTTCGTTTCGGGTGTGGTTTAGGAGAATCTTCACCACTGGATTCGGAATCGGTAGTCCAGTATCCCTTCGGTTTTTTAGGGGTATGTGGTGTTCCTCTCGGCTTAGGGCCAGGGATTTGTACCCAGGAAAAGATCCTACCAAACTTGTAATCCTCTCTATCCCGGAGGAATTTGTGTAGTTTACGAGCTTTTATGTTATCTTGAACAGATGCTAGTTTCTTGTCGATTCTTTCTATAGTTTTCTTAAAGTGTTCTTCACTAACGAGTTTTTTATATTCAGTTTTACTTTCAGAAATGGCAGCTGTTAGAAGGTCTAGTTCCACTTTGCTTCTGTTAAGTACTATGTCTTGCAAGCGAGCTGAATGCTCCAGGAATTCTTGTTTCCAGGTCTCCACAAACTTGGGATCTTGTCTATACTCAGACGGTTCTTGATATCTCCTAAATCCCCTGGCCACCAATTGCTCTCCCTTGTACCTCTCCAAGGCAGTGACTGTCCAGAAGACTCCCACCTCTCTCTCGCATAACCTCCCCAGATTCTGTTCCAACACCTTGGCGCCCACAGAAATGTTAGAATTGCTAGATCCACCAGAAATCGTGAAAAAGCTGGTTAGATCAGACCTCCCTGCGGTGACGTGGTCACCATGTACGTTATCCAGTCTATCAGCAATGTCTTGGTCTTCAACAGGATTATCCTCTTCAGAGAAAGACATATCCGGTGCTCAAAGCCAAAAAGCAAAAAGTGGTACAACGTAGATGGGAGAGCTGGCTGGCACTCGGGAATAGCTGTGGATGACTGGCATAAAACGTGATGCAACCAGTACAACTATGTGCTCAAGACAGAAAGCAATGGGTTTGCAAAAAATGGGAGGAGCAAAAGATGTCTGGCACTATAGTTTAATGTGCAGCATACAAAAAGACGTATTGTATAGAAAACAACATGGTAGATACATTGCAAGTGGAACACTCAATGCAACAAAACACGTGTGCTGTGAATGACGTCTTAGCTGTACCTGGGTGCATGGGAGGTAGCTGGTGTGGGCGCCAGGAGGTGCACGGTCCTTACGACCGTTTCGCAAGGCGGCTGCCAAGCTTCTTCTGAGGTGTGCACTAAGTGTGTGGGACAGCAGCGGAACTAGATATGCGTCCGTATCGGGACGCACTTCCGTCACGCTGAAGGGGCCCCCCGCCCCCCTCCAAGTGATAGGTCCAGAACCCCTGCTCCAATAGGAAAGGGGGGGAGGAGGCGGCCGGCTACTGAAGAACGGCTGCGCGCGCACGTCGTAATGACGCTGCGAGCAGCAGCCAATCGACAAACAGCCAACCCCCATGTCCATACCTAAAGGCTGCGGTTGCCTAGTAACGAAACGCTGTTGATCACGGCGGGCCGCGCCGCCTCCCATGTGAACAGAGGGGCAGAGCAGGCGCGGCGAGCTGCGACCAAACCAGGCCATGTAACAAGGTGCAGGTAATACAATTGGTGGCTGTGACCTAAAAAAGATCAAACAGCCACATATACTGCTGACCATAAAGTGCAAGGAATTCTTGCACTGTAGGGCTTATTAGCCTAAATGAATTATGCAGCAAAGGGGCAGGAAGTACACCTGGATCAAAGGACCAGAGGGGGGGGAGAAAGTGGGCTGAGGTGTACCAAGGTGAAAGTGAGAAAATAAAGATGTGGGGGAAGAAGTGATGGAAAAAAAAAAAAAAAATAGGTGAAAGTGAGAATGTGTTGGTACACAAAAGAGATGACCCGAGAGGGAGGTGGGATATACAGGCCTCCAAACAGGCATGCCAAAGAGAAGGCAAAAGGGGGGAGAGAGACGATTGCATCATGGCAT
This sequence comes from Hyperolius riggenbachi, assembly GCF_040937935.1. Classification (NCBI taxonomy): domain Eukaryota; kingdom Metazoa; phylum Chordata; class Amphibia; order Anura; family Hyperoliidae; genus Hyperolius; species Hyperolius riggenbachi. The sequence continues at coordinate 154,688,478 of NC_090646.1, forward strand.
TGACCATAAAACACAAGCATTTATCTCACAAAAATTTTTTATCTCACACTAGTAATAACTTTATTAAAAAGTAAAGCCTGCCACTTAATGAAAACAGGCAGATCTTATCAGTTAGGCCCTGTTTTTTGTAAAGTTCCATTTTTTGCCACTTGCAGGACCAAATATGTGGTCTATGCACTTTGGTGCCCATGCCAACGTTTTTACATCGGCAAAACGACCAGGATGGTCAAAGAACGAATCTTGGAACATGTGCGTCTGCTACCAAAGGGCAAAGGTTGCCCAAGAATAGTCGAACACATGTCCCTTGTCCATGAAAATAATCCAAACCTCTTGTCGTTTGCATGTATTGATGTCTGTAACACCCCCCGAAGAGGTGGTGACAGAAAGAAATTACTGCTTAGGCAGGAAGCACATTGGATTTTGCGGACCAACGCTATGGGTGCACTTGGTCTGCATGATTATGTGGACCTTGCATGCTTCCTGGAACCCTAGGCTTTGGGATCTGTATGTTTTCTTTCTCCTCTACCCGTATTTATACCTTCCCTTGGGTCCACCTTCTGTTGCCCATACTTTTGCATCATGGCAGTTTTTTGACCTTTTTAACATTTTGTCACTAATTTTAGTATATTTTAATAAAGTTATTACTAGTGTGAGATAAAAAATTTTTGTGAGATAAATGCTTGTGTTTTATGGTCAATGCCATGATGCAATCGTCTCTCCCCCCTTTTGCCTTCTCTTTGGCATGCCTGTTTGGAGGCCTGTATATCCCACCTCCCTCTCGGGTCATCTCTTTTGTGTACCAACACATTCTCACTTTCACCTTTTTTTTTTTTTTTTTTTTTTTTTTTTTTTCCATCACTTCTTCCCCCACATCTTTATTTTCTCACTTTCACCTTGGTACACCTCAGCCCACTTTCTTCCCCCCCTCTGGTCCTTTGATCCAGGTGTACTTCCTGCCCCTTTGCTGCATAATTCATTTAGGCTAATAAGCCCTACAGTGCAAGAATTCCTTGCACTTTATGGTCAGCAGTATATGTGGCTGTTTGATCTTTTTTAGGTCACAGCCACCAATTGTATTACCTGCACCTTGTTACATGGCCTGGTTTGGTCGCAGCTCACCGCGCCTGCTCTGCCCCTCTGTTTACATGGGAGGCGGCGCGGCCCGCCGTGATCAACAGCGTTTCGTTACTAGGCAACCGCAGCCTTTAGGTATGGACATGGGGGTTGGCTGTTTGTCGATTGGCTGCTGCTCGCAGCGTCATTACGACGTGCGCGCGCAGCCGTTCTTCAGTAGCCGGCCGCCTCCTCCCCCCCTTTCCTATTGGAGCAGGGGTTCTGGACCTATCACTTGGAGGGGGGCGGGGGGCCCCTTCAGCGTGACGGAAGTGCGTCCCGATACGGACGCATATCTAGTTCCGCTGCTGTCCCACACACTTAGTGCACACCTCAGAAGAAGCTTGGCAGCCGCCTTGCGAAACGGTCGTAAGGACCGTGCACCTCCTGGCGCCCACACCAGCTACCTCCCATGCACCCAGGTACAGCTAAGACGTCATTCACAGCACACGTGTTTTGTTGCATTGAGTGTTCCACTTGCAATGTATCTACCATGTTGTTTTCTATACAATACGTCTTTTTGTATGCTGCACATTAAACTATAGTGCCAGACATCTTTTGCTCCTCCCATTTTTTGCAAACCCATTGCTTTCTGTCTTGAGCACATAGTTGTACTGGTTGCATCACGTTTTATGCCAGTCATCCACAGCTATTCCCGAGTGCCAGCCAGCTCTCCCATCTACGTTGTACCACTTTTTGCTTTTTGGCTTTGAGCACCGGATATGTCTTTCTCTGAAGAGGATAATCCTGTTGAAGACCAAGACATTGCTGATAGACTGGATAACGTACATGGTGACCACGTCACCGCAGGGAGGTCTGATCTAACCAGCTTTTTCACGATTTCTGGTGGATCTAGCAATTCTAACATTTCTGTGGGCGCCAAGGTGTTGGAACAGAATCTGGGGAGGTTATGCGAGAGAGAGGTGGGAGTCTTCTAGACAGTTACTGCCTTGGAGAGGTACAAGGGAGAGCAATTGGTGGCCAGGGGATTTAGGAGATATCAAGAACCGTCTGAGTATAGACAAGATCCCAAGTTTGTGGAGACCTGGAAACAAGAATTCCTGGAGCATTCAGCTCGCTTGCAAGACATAGTACTTAACAGAAGCAAAGTGGAACTAGACCTTCTAACAGCTGCCATTTCTGAAAGTAAAACTGAATATAAAAAACTCGTTAGTGAAGAACACTTTAAGAAAACTATAGAAAGAATCGACAAGAAACTAGCATCTGTTCAAGATAACATAAAAGCTCGTAAACTACACAAATTCCTCCGGGATAGAGAGGATTACAAGTTTGGTAGGATCTTTTCCTGGGTACAAATCCCTGGCCCTAAGCCGAGAGGAACACCACATACCCCTAAAAAACCGAAGGGATACTGGACTACCGATTCCGAATCCAGTGGTGAAGATTCTCCTAAACCACACCCGAAACGAAATCCTAAGAAACCAGCCCCCAACCCCGCCGATATCCCTTTAGGCGGCGCATCCGGCGGGGAAGAGGGCGAAGGAAGAAGCAGAAAAGTCACCTGGGAGGACAAACCGAGAGGGAAGGGAAGGAAGAGGAAAGCAATTTAACAGCTAATATGCCATCCAATATAAAAACAAATCTAGTGAATTTAACCACTGTGGAACTACCAGAAGGGGTAGAAAGCCTCCTTAACAAAGGACTGAACTTCTCCTTGACTCAACAATTCGATTATGCACGATTCAAGGTAGATTTATACAAAGGAGTCAGAAAACTCAACATCCAACACCATTTTGGAAAAATGAAAATTGAGGAAACCTCATCCTTGATAGGCCCCCAGAAAACTGAGCAGACATTTGTTGGTCCCTTGGGGTTCACCCCGTCGGGATCATGGAATGATAAAGAACTCCTGGAAATCTCAGCCTTGAATGAACTTTTAGTCGATTCAGCCCTGGTTGAAGTACCATTGTCTGATATCAATAACTTCAAGCCATGCAGATCAATAACGCCTTTTCCCACACAAGCAGGCTCATGTATAGATCTTTTTGAGAAACAAATTGATAGTGAGATTAAAGCATTAGTATATCCCACTGCAACACAGAATTTAACCCCGGTTGAAAGCAGAGCCCTTCGCTGGTTGAAGAACCGTCCTGACCTTACTATACGTAAGGCAGATAAAGGAGGATCGGTTGTCCTCCTCTCTACTGAGAGCTATAAAGCAGAGGCCTTAAGACAACTTTCCGATGCCTCGACTTACAGACCCCTCAGAGGAGACCCCACGGTGAAGTATCAGTCCGCCCTGAGGTCACTCCTCCGTAGAGGGGTAGAGGGTGGTTTCCTTACTTCTGCTTTGGCTAATAACCTCTTGCCTTCCTTTCCAGTGAAACCAGTGTGGTATTGTTTACCCAAGATCCACAAATCCGTGACCGATCCCCCGGGACGACCCATTGTGTCGGGATTGGGATCGGTCACGGAGAGACTCTCCAGATATCTGGACCACATCCTCCGACCACTCTTGTCACATCTCCCCTCACATTTGGGGGACTCCATTGATGTCCTTGACGGCATTGGGTCCTCATCGTGGTGTGCAGGGGATCTGCTGGTCACCATTGATGTTACCAGCCTGTACAGCAGGATCCCACATACTGAGGGTATCTGTGCTGTTAAGATGTATCTGGACAGAGACAAAAAGGATGTCTTGTATAATGCATTTGTGTGTGAGTGCCTGGAGTTTGTTCTCACACACAATGCTTTCCTGTTTGGTGAGTCATGGTACCAGCAGATCTCAGGTACCGCGATGGGGACCCCTGTCGCATGTACTTATGCCAACTTGTTTTTGGGTGCTTGGGAGGAGATCTATATCCACTCTGCCAATAATCCCTTTAAATCTGGTTTGAGGATGTGGTCCAGGTATGTGGACAATGTCCTGACCTTTTGGTCAGGAGATGTACCTCTTCTCAAACAATTCCTGGAATATCTTAATCAAAATGATGTAAATATGCACTTCACTATGGAGTGGTCAGAAGAAAGCATTTGCTTCCTTGATCTAGAACTGACCATTACATCTGAAGGTGTCATAACAAAAGGCTACCGAAAACCAACTGCCTCCAACACTATACTACATTCCAGTAGTTACCATCCACAGCACGTTACAGAGTCCCTCCCCTTTGGCCAGTTCTTGCGTTTACGCAGGAACAATACCAATTTAGAGGATTTTTTGAACCAGGCTGAAGTCTTAAAACAAAGACTCCTGGCCAGAGGCTACAACGAGGTAGCCCTGAATGGGGCCATCAGGAAAGCCACCATGAGAGACAGAACAGAACTTATTAAACGAAGGACACAAAGTAGATCCACTAACAATTCAGGAGTTTTTTCCTTTGATTTCTCCCCCATGGCCAAACAGATCAAGTGGGCATTCAGTAAAAACTGGTCACTCCTACTCGAGGACCCAGTCTTGAAGAATAATCTACCCCCCCAACCATTGATCGCTTTTAAAAGAGCACCTACTATCGGTGACGCTTTGGTCCATAGCGATTTTCGTCAAAGTCCACAGCGCACCTGGCTTGATGATTTTACATCATCGGGAAACCACCGCTGTGGCTTTTGCAAAGCCTGCCACTTAATGAAAACAGGCAGATCTTATCAGTTAGGCCCTGTTTTTTGTAAAGTTCCATTTTTTGCCACTTGCAGGACCAAATATGTGGTCTATGCACTTTGGTGCCCATGCCAACGTTTTTACATCGGCAAAACGACCAGGATGGTCAAAGAACGAATCTTGGAACATGTGCGTCTGCTACCAAAGGGCAAAGGTTGCCCAAGAATAGTCGAACACATGTCCCTTGTCCATGAAAATAATCCAAACCTCTTGTCGTTTGCATGTATTGATGTCTGTAACACCCCCCGAAGAGGTGGTGACAGAAAGAAATTACTGCTTAGGCAGGAAGCACATTGGATTTTGCGGACCAACGCTATGGGTGCACTTGGTCTGAACGATTATGTGGACCTTGCATGCTTCCTGGAACCCTAGGCTTTGGGATCTGAATGTTTTCTTTCTCCTCTACCCGTATTTATACCTTCCCTTGGGTCCACCTTCTGTTGCCCATACTTTTGCATCATGGCAGTTTTTTGACCTTTTTAACATTTTGTCACTAATTTTAGTATATTTTAATAAAGTTATTACTAGTGTGAGATAAAAAATTTTTGTGAGATAAATGCTTGTGTTTTATGGTCAATGCCATGATGCAATCGTCTCTCCCCCCTTTTGCCTTCTCTTTGGCATGCCTGTTTGGAGGCCTGTATATCCCACCTCCCTCTCGGGTCATCTCTTTTGTGTACCAACACATTCTCACTTTCACCTATTTTTTTTTTTTTTTTTCCATCACTTCTTCCCCCACATCTTTATTTTCTCACTTTCACCTTGGTACACCTCAGCCCACTTTCTTCCCCCCCTCTGGTCCTTTGATCCAGGTGTACTTCCTGCCCCTTTGCTGCATAATTCATTTAGGCTAATAAGCCCTACAGTGCAAGAATTCCTTGCACTTTATGGTCAGCAGTATATGTGGCTGTTTGATCTTTTTTAGGTCACAGCCACCAATTGTATTACCTGCACCTTGTTACATGGCCTGGTTTGGTCGCAGCTCGCCGCGCCTGCTCTGCCCCTCTGTTTACATGGGAGGCGGCGCGGCCCGCCGTGATCAACAGCGTTTCGTTACTAGGCAACCGCAGCCTTTAGGTATGGACATGGGGGTTGGCTGTTTGTCGATTGGCTGCTGCTCGCAGCGTCATTACGACGTGCGCGCGCAGCCGTTCTTCAGTAGCCGGCCGCCTCCTCCCCCCCTTTCCTATTGGAGCAGGGGTTCTGGACCTATCACTTGGAGGGGGGCGGGGGGCCCCTTCAGCGTGACGGAAGTGCGTCCCGATACGGACGCATATCTAGTTCCGCTGCTGTCCCACACACTTAGTGCACACCTCAGAAGAAGCTTGGCAGCCGCCTTGCGAAACGGTCGTAAGGACCGTGCACCTCCTGGCGCCCACACCAGCTACCTCCCATGCACCCAGGTACAGCTAAGACGTCATTCACAGCACACGTGTTTTGTTGCATTGAGTGTTCCACTTGCAATGTATCTACCATGTTGTTTTCTATACAATACGTCTTTTTGTATGCTGCACATTAAACTATAGTGCCAGACATCTTTTGCTCCTCCCATTTTTTGCAAACCCATTGCTTTCTGTCTTGAGCACATAGTTGTACTGGTTGCATCACGTTTTATGCCAGTCATCCACAGCTATTCCCGAGTGCCAGCCAGCTCTCCCATCTACGTTATAATAGATAAGAATGCTCCTAGTCGCAGGGAGACAAACACTTCTGTAGGTGTACACTCTCTCAGCTAATAGGCATATTCAGGAGGAAGGGACTCCTTTTACTTATTTATTTTAAATATGAATACTAATATTTATCACAAGTTTTATTAAATTGGTATTACATTTTAATACAGCCACACTTTAAGGCCTACATGAAGTCTTACAATAAAGATTAAGAAAAAAATAGATACTTACCTCGCCTGCGTTAAATATGATTCTTGTGGCCGCACTCTAGGTTGTGTACAAGCGCGACCATAATGCACTTTTTCAAGCCTGGCAAAGAGGAGTGCGCATAGTTTTAACTCCCAATTAAAGTGGATCCGAGATAAACTTTTACTCATTGCATAATTGTGTTCCTCAAGCCAAATACTTTTTTTGTTTTGTTTTAATTAGAGATGGGACAACGAATCCGGCGAATCCACGAATCCCTCGAATATTGGGAAATATTCGAGATTCGTGGATTCGAATCCCGACGCCATTTTCCACTTTACGAATCCGCCGAATCCCGACGCTGCATCGCCGCGCATCCGCCGCTCGCACTCGTCCTCCTCCGACCCGCGCCTCCTCCGCCCGCCCCGCGCCTCCTCCGCCCGCCCGCATACTTTGTATCAACTCACCTGTCCAGTGGAGCGCAGAGCGGCAGACCTCTCGCTGACTTCCTGGTTCCCTCTAGTGACAGCTTTTACAATGACGTCATCAGTAAAAGCCGGTCCGGCCACTAGAGGGAACCGAGAAGTAACGACGAGGTCTGCCGCTCTGCGCTCCACTGGACATGTGAGTTGATACTTATGCAGGGGTGAGCGAGGAGGCACGGGAGACGGAGGAGGCCATGGGGGTGAGCGGAGGAGGCACGGGGGAAGCGACACCTACCTACCTACCTACCTACCTACCTGCCACTATACCTACCTACCGGCCCCTATACGTACCTACCTACCTACCGGGCACTATACCTACCTACCTAAAGGCCCCCTATACGTACCTACCTACCTACCGGGCACTATACCTACCTACCTACAGGCCCCTATACCTACCTAAAGGCCCCCTATATGTACCTACCTACCTAAAGGCCCCTATACCTACCTACAGGCCTCTATACCTACCTACCTAAAGGCCCCCTATACGTGCCTACCTACCTAAAGGCCCCTATACCTACCTACCTAAAGGCCCCTATACCTACCTACCTACATACCTACCTATACTTAAGGCCCTATACCCTGCTACCTATACTGAAGCTCCCTTTAACTACCTACCTACCTACAGGACACTATACCTACCTACCTACCGGCCACTATACCTACCTACCTACCTACAGGCCACTATACCTACCTAAAGGCCCCCTATACGTACCTACCTACCTACCTAAAGGCCCCTATACCTACCTACCTACCTAAAGGCCCCTATATGTACCTACCTACCTACCTAAAGGCCCCTATACCTACCTACAGGCCTCTATACCTACCTACCTACCTACTTAAAGGCCCCCTATACGTGCCTACCTACCTAAAGGCCCCTATACCTACCTACCTAAAGGTCCCTATACCTACCTACCTACCTACATACCTACCGTATATACTCGGGTATAAGTCGCAAAATTTAGGACTGATTCAAAGTAAAAAAGTGGGGGGGTCGACTTATAGTCGCATAGTCCTAAATTTTGCGACTTACAGCCTGAGTGGGGTGAGGGTGTGTGTTATGGATGTGGGGTGTGTGTGTGTGGAGGGGTTACTCACCATCCATCGCTGGGCGCAGTGTCCTCTTTTCCTCTCTTCCCCCTCACTCGCGCGTCTGCCCCCTTAAGAGAGATGGTCCGGCTCCCGATGTCACATGACGTCGGGACCGGAAGTTACCGCGCGAGTGGAGGAGAAGCGAGCAGAAGAGAGGAGCCTGCGCCCAGCGGTGGATGGTGAGAGGAGACTGCTGCAGCGGCGGGGAGAGCGGGCATGGAGGCAAACATCCCACCTTCCACAGCCTCTATCCTCCATCTACTTCCTCTCCCACGCATCCCCTTGTGCTGATACCAGCGTCTCCTGTGATGATGTCATCACATGAAACGCTGGTATCAACGCATGGGATGCCTGGGAGAGGAAGTAGATGGAGGATAGAAGGTGAGATGTTTGCCTCCATGCCCACTCTCCCCACCGCTGCAGCCTATACATGGGGGCAACTGTACTGGCTACCTACCTATGCTGCTGGCAACTATACTGGCTACCTACCTATACTACTGGCAACTATACTGGCTACCTACCTATGCTACTGGCAACTATACTGGCTACCTATCTATACTAATGGCAACTATACTGGCTACCTACCTATGCTACTGGCAACTATACTGGCTACCTACCTATACTAATGGCAACTATACTGGCTACCTACCTATGCTACTGGCAACTATACTGGCTACCTACCTATACTAATGGCAACTATACTGGCTACCTACCTATGCTACTGGCAACTATACTGGCTACCTACCTATGCTACTGGCAACTATACTGGCTACCTACCTATTCTACTGGCAACTATACTGGCTACCTACCTATGCTAATGGCAACTATACTGGCTACCTACCTATTCTACTGGCAACTATACTGGCTACCTACCTATGCTAATGGCAACTATACTGGCTACCTACCTATGCTACTGGCAACTATACTGGCTACCTACCTATGCTACTGGCAACTATACTGGCTACCTACCTATACTGGGGGCAACTATACCTGGCTGCCTACCTATGCTGGCTACCTATACTGGAGGCAGATACCTGGCTGGCTTACCTATAGACTCTATAGACTTACCTATAGACTTATACTTGAATAATTGGAAAAATCCACCTTGTGAGGGTCAAATTTTGGGGGTCGACTTATACACGGGGTCGACTTGTATCCAAGTATATACGGTACCTATACTTAAGGCCCTATACCCTGCTACATATACTGAAGGTCCCTTTAACTACCTACCTACCTACAGGACACTATACCTACCTACCTACCGGCCACTATACCTACCTACCTACCTAAAGGCCCCTATATGTACCTACCTACCTACCTAAAGGCCCCTATACCTACCTACAGGCCTCTATACCTACCTACCTACTTAAAGGCCCCCTATACGTGCCTACCTACCTAAAGGCCCCTATACCTACCTACCTAAGGGCCCCTATACCTACCTACCTACATACCTACCTATACTTAAGGCCCTATACCCTGCTACATATACTGAAGGTCCCTTTAACTACCTACCTACCTACAGGACACTATACCTACCTACCTACCGGCCACTATACCTACCTACCTACCTACAGGCCACTATACCTACCTAAAGGCCCCCTATACGTACCTACCTACCTACCTAAAGGCCCCTATACCTACCTACATACCTACCTATACTTAAAGCCTCTATATACCCTGTTACCTATACTGAAGGCCCATATACCCTGCTACCTATACTGAAGGCCCATATACCCTGCTACCTATACTGAAGGCCCATATACCCTGCTACCTATACTGAAGGCCCATATACCCTGCTACCTATACTGAAGGCCCATATACCTTGCTACCTATACTGCAGGCCCCTATACCTTGCTACCTATACTGAAAGCTACCAATATTGAAGGCACCCATACCTAGCTAGCTATACTGAAGGCACCTTTACCTCGCTACCTATACTGCGGGCAACTATACCACGGATCGCACAATTCGTATGTGCAGGATTCGTTAGATTCGGGATTCGAAAGGTTCGAGATATTCGAGAACCTTTTTAGATTCGGATCCGGATTCGAAGAAATTGTGGATTCGTCCCATCCCTAGTTTTAATACTCTAATTCCCTATAAACTAAACAAGCTTTGCCCACAGCTTTTCACAGTGCCTTGGCATTCTCAGATCCATGTAGCAAAGGCTTATGGGAGCTCAGTCTGGGCAGGAGGAGGAGGAGGTTACTAGCCATTGATTTCAGAGGCAGAGGGGAGGAGGGAGAAGGAGAGGGGAATGAATTTACACACAGGCAAGCTGATAGCATCTCCAGCCCTCAGCCTGTGACAATGTGACAATCAGAACATGGCTACCCTCATTATATCACAGGAATAAATAATCATAAACTTGTGAAGCTGTTTGATGTGTAAACTATCTAAACTTTAGATAAGATATATAGACAAGTTACTAGTTATAGTTAGTTTTTCATCTCGGATCCGCTTTAACCTGAGATTTTATGATTATTGACTCACACTAATTCCTCTTAAGCAAGGAATAACTAAATACCCATTGTTGATTTTAAAATGAAACAGTCTTATATTTGTAAAGAAAAATAAAATCAGATTAGACTATTTATTTATTTATTTATTTTCACACAAACTCTGACTTATTATATTAAACAAAGTATACATGTTGTGGTCTTACATTTAATAAAAGAGAGCTTTTGATTATAATCTCTTCTTCCATTGAACGGCTGCCTAGATGCCTTTAATAAAAGATGACATTTTATTATAGATTATACGCTATCATAAAAACAGCAAATGAGGTTATCAGCAACCCAGAAATTACAGAGAGATAGATTTCGCTAAAACTGGGAGATGAGCTAAAGTGACTTTTGCTTGCAATATATGAAGCATCAGGTATTGCTCTTTCCAACAGTTTTTGCATAATCTTCAAGGCTGTATAAATACTTTGCATATGCAGCAGAGGAACATTCCTTCTAAGAAATAATTTAGGTGATATGTTTTGAAAAGGTTGGCCATTTTCTATTTCATATTTGTTTTAATCTGGAATGTTTAGTGCAATGTATGTATAATCAAGAAAAAAAAGGTCTACATCGATGAGGACACACTGCCACCTAGTGGCATATTGAGGAGCCAAGCAGATATGAAAAAAAGCAAATTAAGAAATTAAACCTGATAGAAACTTAAATGTGGTCTAAAATGGTTACTACAAAGATTTGTATTTATTAATTTTAATGGAAAATTATTCATACCAATTTTCCCCGGCCTGCTGCATGATACAAGCAATTTTTGTTGGGCTGCTTAAACTTTTTCTGATATGAAATCTACTTCAGAAAGAGTTTAACGCGGAGATACAATCAGGAACAATTACGGCGGGACTCTAATAGAAAGCAAATGTATTTTCAAGTACTTATAATGGGCACTTGCATCGTAAAATCTTTTCTGCATGTGATCAGGCGGGGGTTGATGGCATCTGTATTTCTTATGCTGTAAAGCTACTTTGTCTTAAGAAGCGTGGTAGTCTTTTTGTTTGCAGTGGTGTGTACCTTTTCCAGGTCACTGTATTATTTTCTGACAAATATCTGCACTAAGTAGCTGTGTCTCCACCTCTCCGCAGTCAACCAGTACTTAAAAAGTAAAAATGTAATAATTTTGGTCTAGGAACAATGCCCACGATAGCTTTTTCTTCTTTATGTCTAGCTTTGTGACCAGCATTTTCACCGCAGCTGTGCATTTAACTTGAAATTTCAGTTAGCAGGTAAAATAAATATTTAAAGTGATGTCCTTCAAAGGTCTCTTCAGGATAACAGCAAATAGAAGCTGGGGTACATCACAAGGTTGTTTTTTTCCTTGCAAGCTACATTTGTGTTTATGCTGAGGAGCAAAGGACTCTTCTCAAGATCCATGCCCCCCAAAATATACATCAAGGTAAAAGGAGGGTACTTTTTGTGGAATTAATTTTGTTAACATGAGCTTTAGGACATGTGTGAGTCAGTGTAGTGCACTGTCTCTCTGTGTTGCATGCATGTCTCCAGAGGTAGTTTATTCTCTTTGAGCTCTTTCTCTCTCCTAACTGCCAGATGGAATCCCCACCTCTCTTGAAAGATCTGGTAAGTGCTTACTTACAGGGACTGATGCAGCTAGTCGCATCAGCCGAATGGTAACTTCAAATAATCCACCAAACCCTGCCTGTTTCTAGGGGTGGGCAGTGGCAGGGAGGCAGGAGCGCAGTGGCAGGAGCAGTACAATTGCTTACCTTGCTGGGATCCACAGGCACCACATATTTACTTCCTGATCCTGGTGTCTCGTTGCATGGTAACATGGCCCCCTGTGCTGTAGAAGGCACTGTTACTGTTACCATGCAACAGGATGGCAAGGTAGTACCGTAATTGTAACGCTCCTGCCACTGCATACTCTGCATGTGTCTCCCCCCAGCCCACCCTTTCTGACTACCTAAAAGGGGGAAACTCTGGATGCCTACACGGGGGCTCTCTGGCTACCTGAAAGGGGGTCGATCTGGCTACGTGAATGGGAGAATTCTGGCTACCTGAATAGAGGGCACTCTTGCTACCTGAAAGGGGGCCACTCTGGCTACCTGTAAAGGGGGCACTCTGGCTACCCGAAAGGGGGCCACTCTGGCTACCTGAATGGGGGCATCTGCCTATCTGAATGGTGGGCACTCTGGCTACCTGAATGATGGCAGTCTGGCTGCACACGAGGAAATCTAGCTACACTGGGGCCTCTCGGGCTACCTGAACAGGGGGCACTCTGGCTACTTATGCTGGGTGGGGGCTGCATCTGGCCAATTAATACTAGGGGCCTCCTCTGGCTACCTATATTGGGGGCTGCCTAATACTGGGAGGGCACCTCTGGCTACTGCATCGCAATAATGTGCCCAATCTAGAGTGGGGCGGCACAGTTTATAGACCATTGCCCTGGACGTTCTATAGCCTATATACTGCCCTGCACTGAACCTATAAAAAGTCACAGGGTCAGCAGCAGGAAACTAGTTCAGCAGAAGAGCGCAAAGAAAACTGATGTTTTTACAGACTCTAGTAGACTGCAAACAATAGGAACAAGTATCACCTGTTTATTTATGCTAATAAGTTGGCTTCAGTAGTGTAAGCAGTTTGAGTAATACATACTGTAAATAAGAAAGATGCAACCATTAGTATCAGATTGGAGTCAGAACACTTTATTAGCACTGATTTATTCAATCTGGTTCAGTAATTCAGAAGGTATTACAAGCTGATTAGTAAAAGAATCAAACACAAGCAAGTATCATGCTTTATGAGAAGTCTGACAAAAGAACTCTTCCCCTTCTTCAAGTTTCCTCTATAGATGACATTTAGTAAATATAACTCCAAGGGAATCTGAAGTGATAATAAACGTATGAAATAATTCTTTGTACGTGTAGTACAGCTAAGGAATAGAACATTACTAACACAGAAACCAGTCTCATATTGTTTGCAGTACAGGAAGAGTTAAGAAACGTCAATTGATATTTATGCAAAAGAGCTTCTCTAAGCTGTCTGACCCAACTTGGGTTGCTGTTTTCTGAGGCACTTATACTTTAAAGAAACAGTGACAGGCAGCTTCAGATAAGATTTTTACTACAGGGAAGGTGAAAGGGTCATTAGCTCTGCTCCCTTTCATAGTTTAAAATACAGAATGGTTTGTAAATTGCATTTGTGATAGAATGACGCAATGCTATAAAAAAAAGCTATATACCTGAAAATAAAAACATGTCTTTTTTTTTTCTTTGCTACTAATGTTCAATTAGTTATCCTTACTACTTATACAATTCATTATATCATACGTTTTTGTTTTGTTTTTTTCGCTTCAGTGTCACTTTAATGAAAAATTGTTTATTTAAACAGTATTACTTTATAAATGATTTAGTCAATATTTGCCCATCATAAAATCTTTCTTCACCCCAATTTACATTCTTAAATTTATCACAAATGGTGACAGCTTTACTGCTGGCAAGGCACATCATTGTAGGATGTGTATTTGTTATTACGTGAGCAGAAACAACACCTGGGCTCCCAGAGTCCTCTGGAGTAGAATGCTGTGACATCAATGCATTGGCAAAGCATCACTGAGAGGGTGGGGTTACATACATACCAATATACAGCAATGTACACATATAAGACGTGTTTCTAATGCTGAAACCAGGATAATGAATGTAAAATAATGTATCCTGAATAATATTTTACATTCTTCTACATGTCTCTAGAGTTTCTTTTTTTTCAGTAGCTATACATTTATCACTACTAGGGGTTCTTCTTTAACCTCTTGAGGACTGCAGTACTAAACCCCCCTAGTGACCAGGCAATTTTTAGTAAAATGGGCCACTGCTGCTTTAAGGTTAAGCTGCAGGGCCACACAACACAGCACACAAGTGATCCCCCCCCCCTTTTCTCCCCACCAACAGAGCTCTCTGTTGGTGGGGTCTGATTGCTCCCCCATGTTTATTTTTTTTCAAATAAATATTGTTGTTTCTTTTTTTATTACAAAATCCTTTGTTTCTTTAAATGTCAACCCTCCCTCCCTCCCTCCCTCCCCACAGCCAGCCAATTATGGCGATCGGCTCTCATAGGCTTCTGCCTATGAGAGCAGATCGCTCTCTTGACCCCCAGGGGGACAGCCGTGTCACACTGCTGTCCCCAGTGCAGCGCTGCTGCTGATCGCAGCGCTGCACCGTGTAAATAGACGGCAATCACGCCATCTAACAGAGACTGAAGGTAGGGCGGAGCTCCGCCTCCCAAGCAGGAGATGCGCGCGCAGCCTGCGCGCGATCTCCTGCAAAACAGAGCCCCAGGACTTTACGCCAATTGGCATAAGGCGGTCCTGGGGCTGCGCGCGGCCACGCCAATGGCGTGACGCGGTCGGCAAAAGGTTAAAAGAAGTCCTAAATATGGGAGTCACTCCATAGGGACATGTGATTGGTATTATTATTATTTAGTAATGCTACGCTTTTTCCTTCAATAAGTAACATATTATATATTATTTATCCGACATAACACAGGACCTATGGTCACCTTGTATACAGGTATCTCATGGTGTCAGGTACATTTGGTGAAAGATAAAAATATATGCTGGTTTGCGGTAATGATCTCTGAATTTGCAACTGTCTGAGCAATTAATGTGCTCTTTTGTTTATTTTAAAATGTAGATGAAAATGCTTTTAGTAGTCTAATGCTTTGGACAGATCCAGCAAAAACCTGTTTTGCAGCAAAGATTTTTGTGGTCTAATTATGGGGAAATTAAGCACAAGGTGCTGTCATCTACATCACTCTGAAGGTCAGTTGTGGCTTTCCTGATAGAAAGAATAGGCGCACATGAGGCATTAGTGGAAACCGTCTGAGAAAAATATCTACATAATTAGAGATCTTGATTGTGAAAAGATCCCCACCTTTCAGTCAAACTACTTCTACATTCTAAATCAAGGTATTCACGCTAGATGACATTAGGCTGACGCAGCCATTGTGGCTGAGAATCCATCATACAGGTGTCCACCACTGTTACATAAAGATCTGGCACACCAGATCTTTAGCGTCAGTGTTGCCTGACCAACACCCAAGCCCTCTATAGCCCAGCTTCAACAGAGGAAGCTGCTCCATCATCCATCATTGCTGTTCCTCCCTCCATAGCAACAGATGTGTCCCTAGCCTATAGGCTAGTGATGTGTCTGTACAGCAGTCAACCTCAAACTGTCACTCAAGGGATTGAATCCTGATCCTTCAAAACGACAGTTATTGTGCATGTGTACACACCTTAAAGATAACTAAGTACATAGATCAAGAAAATTCATGCTGCACATTAGGCCACTATATACCGAAATTTTCAGAATGATATAGTTTATCCCTCACAATCAGCTTTGAGAATGATTGTAATATGCATAGGACAAACAATATCAAATTTTATCCAACAGTCATAGACAAATGTCTCATGACATTCTCAGTTTGTTAGATCAAATTTGCTCTTTGTGTATTAAAACGTTTATTTGGCTGCTTAAAGAGACTCTGTAACAAAAATGTCATCCTTTTTTCTACCATCCTACAAGTTCCTAAACCTATTCTAATGCGCTCTGGCTTACTGCAGCACTTTCTACTATCACCATCTCTGTAATAAATCCATATATCTTTCCCCTGTCGGACTTGTCGCCCTGTTTCTGGAAGGCTGCCAACTCTTCCGTGCTGATCTGTTATGCACACCCCTCTCCAGGCCCCTCTATGCACACTCCAGTGTGTGTTATTTACATAAACCAGCAGCGTCTCTGCTCTCTTATCAGTGAAAGAAGAGAGCTGGATAAAAATCCTCCTCTGTTAGGCTGTGAAAGGAGCTGGCTGACACATACTGAGGAATTACAGACAGGGCAGAGCTGTCTGCAGGAAGAAACGATCAGCCTGTCACTAGTATTCAGCAGATGAGAGCTGCAGGGGGACAGAAGGTAAACACACAAATGATCTCTTGAGATTGAAAAGGAAGGCTGTATACAGCCTGCTTGTGTATGGATGTATTTTCTATGTGTGGACATACTGCACATCAACCTACTTCCTGTTTTGGTGGCTATTTTGTTTGTTTATAAACAAACTTTTTAAAACTGTTTTTGACTACTTTTAATGCGGCGTGAAGCGGCAAAATTGTGACAGAGGGTAATAGGAGATGTCCCCTAATGCACTGGAATATTTACTTTTGTGCGATTTTAACAATACAGATTCTCTTTAATGCAAAGTGGGATGCAGGGGATACCAGATGACCCAAACTCCAGTGGTAATTAATGGTTAGCCTGCCATAGGAGACTCAGTAATCACTGGTCTTCACCTGGTTCTTTGGCCTCACCCTGCTGGTGGTACAAAGAACGAATGCTCTGCAGGAGACTCCAGTAGAGAGTTGTTGGATGAGACATAGGTAGATTCAAGCACAAAATTTGGGCTGGCAGCAATCAGGCATAGTTGAAGATCGGGCAAGATTTCAGGACAGGTGGAAAATAAGTGTAGTCAAAGATCAGGCAAGATGTTGGGGATGGCAGTAAAAAGAAGTAGACGGGAAAGCAGGTTAAAGTCATAAATGAGCGAATAATAGTGGAGAGGTACTGAGTCACTAGTGCACACATAGTAATGTGTGACCCACACTTCTGTGTAAGCTCAATCACACCATGCTGGGCCCTTAAAGAGAACCAGAGATGAAGCACTCTCATGTATTTTACCATATATATCAATGGGAACATGACCGTAAACACCTACTCTGCTCTTTGTTTCATTTTTTACTGCTCAGTCTTCTTGTTTCAGCTCTGATAAAATATCTGACTGAGCATTAAGTCTAGCTTTGCTCCGGAATGATAATAGCTGAGTCAGTCTTCTGTGATGTCTTTTCAAGCCCAAGTCCCCCCCTCCTGGCTCTGCTTTCCTGCTATGAGGATACATAGCAGGAAAGCAGAGCTACAACGGGTCGGGCTTGGGCTTGAAAAGACATCACAGAACACTGACTGAGATTTTATCAGAGCCAATAACAAGAGTGAGCAGTGAAAAATGAAACAAAGAACAGAGTAGGTGTTTACTATCATGTTCCCATTGATATATATGGTAAAATACATGAGGGTGCTTCGTCTTTGGTTCTCTTTAAAGAGTAAGTGAAGGTGAGAGCAGAGGAGAAGCTTATCATGTTTCTTGCAGATCTGCAGACCGATTGCCAGTTTTTTAGTATTACCATTATCATGCAGACATATCATTTGGGAAGTCAGGGGGCTGGAAAAATGCATAGCAGAGCGTAAAGACACACTGGGCTGCACACACTGAGAGACAAATGTACCATATATGCAGAGGGACATGTATAGGTGAGAAGATAGACAGACACATAAAGATAGAAGTTGAAGCATGGTCATAGATTAGGAGAGAATGGAGTGGAATGGGAGAGAGCTGCAGACACATAGAGGGGGAGCCCCAATCACATGGCGTAAGAGAAGGTACCACAGACACATGAAGGGGGAGTGATGCACGGTGGCATAGTGGTTAGCTCACTCACTTTGCAGTGCTGGAACCCTGGTTTGAATTCTAGCCGGGTCACTATCTGCAAGGAGTTTGTATGTACTCCCTGTGTCTGTGTGGATTTCCTCCAGGCACTCTGGTTTCCTCCCACAGCCCAAAAACATACAGTATAGATAAGTTAATTGGCTTTCCCATATATTGGCTCTAGACTATGATACATACACTACACGATACATACATAAACATATGACTATGGTAGGGATTACATATTGAGCTCCTCCGAGGGACAGTTAGTGACAAGACTATATACTCTGTACAGTGCTGCAGAAGATGTTGGAGCTATATAAATACTAAATAATATTAAAAATATACACAATCATTTGGAGGGGGACAGGAAGTGTCACACTCAAATGGAGGGGAAAATACAGAGCCAAAGGAACACAGATGTAGAAGAGGGAGCCACAATCAATGAGAGGAGGAGTGAATAAGCAACAACCAGTTGAAGGTGGAGATAGGCGCTGTTGCACTCACATGAAGGGGAAGAGAGAGCTGCAGGCACATGGAGCTGGAGATAGGGATCCACAATCACGTGGAGGGGAAATTATGTGTACACACTCATTTGCAGAGAGGAGAAGGGATACCACTTTATGTTGCCCTGTGCTGTGCTGTGCAATGTAGGCAAACTCCTGTGTGAGGGGTTACTTGTGACAAATGGACTTTCCCATTAAAATAGTGTACAGTACTATACTTTATTAGTGTTCTTTATAACTTCAACTTCTAACCTCTTAGGATGGACAACGCTACTACACGCCATCAAGATGCATATTAATATTTTATGTTTGTAAATATGGTTAACAGTTTTTTATATGGACTGTAAAGTTTTTTTTAAGTTCACCTGAAGTGAGAGGGATATTAAGACTATAAAAATCCACAACAAATGTGACCTCAGGCTTAACCATTTAGGAGGATCTCCTTTTATTTATTCAATGGAGAATACACAAGGTAAGGCTGGGACAACTATCCAGGTTTCCCCTCTTCCTAGCCCTCTGAGTGCACATCCACATTTATAATCTACAATATTGACACACACACCTAACAGGAAGTAAAGGGGCGGGCAATAACTTAAAGTAACATGCAAGACACTTTTTGGAGGTGGGACGTGGGGTGAGCCAAGTGAGATGGTGTATCATTAAGACTGTAAGCAAGATAAGAGGGCAGAGATTGGACAGGTGCTAGCAAGAGGGCAGTGAGTGGAAAATATTGTTGCAGAGGAGAGAAGCCTGATGGATAGACAATGCTGGGGATGCTGAATCCAAACAGCCTTAATAAGGAGTTTAGCCTAATGTGTTACTTGTAGTCAAAGCAATATTATTGCTGCTTTGACCTATATCAGATTGTGCTGCAAACTTGTATGTATACAAAATATGCATTAACGGTACATGTTGTCCCCCATGAATCAAACGCCGTGCTAGCGACATCTGCACTGTCACTCTAGCCACTCCCCCGCCTCCTCTATGTCGCCGCTCAACTCCTGCGACCCTCCCCGCTGATTGGAGGGAAGAGACGCAGGGAGCGGAGATATAGAGGAGGCGGGGGAGCGGTGAGAGTGACAGTGCAGAGGTAAACAGCCTGCTATTGACACACTGCGCGTCGCTAGCATGGCATTTGATTTATGGGGGCCAGCATAGCGCAGGGGCAACCTGGGGGGAGACAGTATAGCAACAGAGGCTGGGCATTATATGCAGACCCAGCCTCTGTATGCTAATAGGATTCTTAGAACCCGCCTCAGGTTCTCTTTAAACGTAACCTAAAGCGATAGGGATATGGAGGCTGCCAGATTTATTTACTTTTAATCAATACCAGTTGCCTGGCATCATGCTGATCTCATTACCTGCAGCAGTGATTGCTGAAACACCTGAAACAACTATGCAGCTAATCTTGTTAGATTTGACAGAAACATCTAATCTGCATGCTTGTTCAGAGTCTATAGGTAAAAAGTATTAGAGGCAGATAACCAGCAGGACAGCCAGGAAACTGGTATTGTTTAAAGGGAAATAAACATGGCAGCTTCCATATCAATCTCAGTTCAGGTCCACTGTAACTGTCTCTAAGAGGAACTCATGTCTGGATCAGGGGCGGACTGACAACTCATGGGGCCCCCGGCCAATAGGAGATTATGGGGCCCCCATACCAGTGTTTCCCACCTTTCACATTATATTTTTACAGACTAAGATATAATAATTTACTGACAACAGTGAATATGTTATATTGTGATATTTTATACTGATAAAAAAAAAACAAAATGGGTGTGGTCACGCAACAGAATGTGGGCGTGTTCATGGGTGGGGCAAAATATACATGACCTTAGCAGTGGTGTAAAAGGTCTGCCGGGGAAGTTTGAACTCTGCCATAGTGTTTCCCCCCAAAATACATGTAATCTGACAGCATTTCACCAAAAATCCATGCAATTTGGCAGAGGTTCCTCCAAAATACAGATAATATGGCAGTCGTTCCACCAAAATAGACATTATCTGGCAGCAGCGGTTCCCCCAAATACACATAATTTGGCAGCGCCCTCCCCAAAATATGCGTAATCTGGCAGCGGATCACCAAAAATACATGTAGCAGCAGTGGTTCCCCCAAAATACACAGAATCTGGAAGCAGCAGTTCCCCCATTATACACAATTTGGCAGCGGTTCCCCAAAAATACACATAATCTGGCAGCTGTTTCTCAAAATACACTTAATCTGGCAGCAGCAGTTCCCCAAAATTAGTTAATCTGGCAGCAGTTCCCCCAAAATAGGTGCCCCCCCAGTATAGGTAACCAGGTCAAAAGGTATCCCCAGTGGAAGTAACCAGGTCTATAGGTTTTCCCAGTGCAGGTATCCAGGTCTATAGGTGTCCCCAGTATAAGTAGCCTAGTCTACAGGTGTCCCCAGAATAGATAACCAGGTCTACAGGTGTCTCCAGAATAGGTAGCCAGGTCTATAGGTGTCCCCAGTACAGATAGCCAGGTCTATAGGTGTCTCCTGTATAGATAGCCAGGTCTTTAGGTGTCCCCAGTATATCTAGCCAGGTGTATAGGTGTCCCCAGTATAGCCAGGTCTATAGGTGCCCCCAGCATATACAGCCAGGTCTATAAGTGCCCCCAGTATATACAGCCAGGTCTATAGGTGCCCCCAGTATATACAGCCAGGTCTATAAGTGCCCCAGTATATGTAGTCAGGTGTATAAGTGCCCCCAGTATATGCAGCCAGGTGTATAAGTCTCCCCAGTATATGCAGCCAGGTGTATAGGTGTCCCCAGTAAAGCCAGGTCTATAGGTGCCCCCAGTATATGTAGCTAGGTCTATAAGTGCCCCCAGTATATGTAGTCAGGTGCATAAGTGCCCCCAGTATATGCAGCCAGGTGTATAGGTCTCCCCAGTATATGCAGCCAGGTGTATAGGTCTCCCCAGTATAGCCAGGTCTATAGGTGCCCTCAGTATATGTAGCTAGGTCTATATGTGCCCCCAGTATATGCAGCCAGGCTTGTAGGTGTCTCCAGGAGGGGAGACAGCCAGTGAAGGAGGGCGATGGGCATAGCAGCGAAGAAGGGGGGAAGTTTCCCCCCCTTCCCTCACCTTGGGGCCCCCTTTCCTGGCTCTCCCCTCCAGAATCTGTAAAGTGTCACACAGCGGGCAGTGGCTGACAGCGGGCGGAGACTTATCGCTGTACAGCCACCGGAGGGAGCGCTGATCTGTGTGCCACTAGTCTGGGCTTGAGAAGCCCAGACTAGTGGCACACAGATCAGCGCTCCCTCCGGTGGCTGTACAGCGGTAAGTCTCCGCCCACTGTCAGCCGCTGCTCGCTGTGCGATTCCGAAACTTTACAGATTCTGGAGGGGAGAGCCAGGAAGGGGGGCCCCAATGCGAGGGAAGGGGGGGAAACCTCCCCCCTTCTCCGCTGCTATGCCCATCGCCCTCCTTCACTGGCTGTCTCTCCTCCTGCTCAGGGTTCTCTGGCGGGTGGCGGCCCCCCCCCCCCCCCTGACCACGGGCACTCGGTCCGTGCCCAAGTGCCCTAATGGTAAGTCCGCCCTTGGTCTGGATACAGAGAACTGGCCACAGTTGTCTGGTGTCCTTCCACTCCATGCTGGCAGGTAACAATAGTAACATCATTCCTTGTCTACTCAGTAAACCTTGAAGGAAGATAGGAAAGGTATCTTCTGATAGTCAGATTGGAGATTGCAACATCACAGCTTTGGCTCGACACTGCCCTGCCACCTACCTGGCAGAAGCTCTTCTTCCTGTCTACCTTATAGCTTTGTTGGGTAGACAGGCGAAAACATCACTTTTGTCTACAGCTGCGAGCATGGGTTAGAAGGGTTCTAGACTACAGTGGTATCTGGACATCCTAAGTAGGATGGCCAGTGCAATCTGCTAATTGTACCCATGTGCCTAAGTACATATGACAAACCTGCAAGGTAGGGTGACCAAACACACTAAAAAAGAACAAAGACAATGGAACCCAAAATAGTGCAGAATGTCACATGGAGAAGAGTGATGGAAAACAAAAAAGGATTACTGTACTCACAAAGGAAGGTTACACAAAGGGCAACCAGCTGCTGAAAGCAAGTGAAGATCTATAAACCCGACTTCACTCGGGTGTCCGGCTAGAGCTGGATGCGGTTGGTCACTCTCTTGGGAAAAAACAAAAGGTCCTATCAATGGCAAAACCACTAGGTACCAACATACACCCATCCCAAAGGAGGGTGAAAAGCACAAAGGTGGTAAGAGTGTTATGGGACAGACCTGTTGACTTCACCACTGACATATGGACTTCCCAAAGCGCAGAGTCTAAGTGACCATGGGTCTTCACCAGCACCCCCCGAAAGGGACGATGGACTTCGCTGTCTAGTGCCCACCAGGTTGCACTTCAGGTTAACCTACAGTAATTTGGAGAACAGATGACACTGCAATGTGGAGACTGCAAACAGTAAATACAAACTGAGAAACAACACACGAGAGAAAATAATCGTAATCCATTAAACAAGCTAACAAGTCAGGGAGCAGCCTGCGAACAGACGCATTCAGTATCAGGCCAAGGGCCAGAATACCAGGAATACACAATATTCAAGAAACAGGTCAGGTCAGGATACTAGGATATACACACGAATCAGGAAACAGGCAAGATGAGGATACTATGAAATACTCAGAGAAATCATAGTCACAGGCTTACCCTAGCCAAGCAGAGGTGAACTGTCAGCATCTGCTGCAGGGTGGGACAGACCTTAACATGAGCATCATCCAATGAGAACAGACATGCAAATTCCCACACAGCTGAATGGTAATCACTCAATCCTGAGTCACTCTGACTGCAGACTGCAGGCTGACTGCCAATGAACAAGACTCTCATTACAAATGCATACCAACATTATGCAGCTATATGCATGCAGGGAAAACAGCAGTGTCCGGCTGCAGTTCAGCCGCAACAAGCCACAAGTGGATACATGACAACATCCTGAGTTATTTCGAACTGCAAAATGAGTGCCAGAGACAAGGACATTCAGTGCAAATACAAACAAAACTATACAACTGAATGCATGCAAAGAAATCAGAACTGCCAGGTTGCAACCAGCTGGAAACATTACAGGAGGGATCCTTACAAAGGAGAGCCCAGAAGTAGACAAAAACTGCTGAAAATAGAAAAATAGAGGTGGCTTACCTCAATAACGACAAGTTTATATAATTATAAATTCCAATAAGCACAGGCAACACAAACGCATTTTGTGAGTCTGCCCCCACTTCCTCAGGCCAAATAAAGTACCAGAGTTTATCAGAGCCAGGTACAGAGCACCTCTGAATTAAGCCACCTCTATTTTTCTGTTTTTAGCTGTTTTTAACTTTTACTGGTTTTTTTAACTGTTTTATTTACTTCTGGGCACCTCTTACCCCCTTTGTACATCACAAACCTGATACATTGTCAGCTATAGGCAAGATTCTGTCATCCTCTATACAAGGCTCACTTTTCCTGCAGAGAGTTAACAAGACCCTGTCCAAAAATTTGACTTTTTCTTTCTCTTTTAAAGTTTCAGAGCAAAGTTACTCTTTCCTATAATGATTTAGCGAGTGGGATGTGGTGAGATAAATTAGCTTAATACCTCACTATAACCCCATGCTGAGGGTCTATCTTTCCTACAGCGTCATTTGAATTAGAGGCCTGGAGAAGTACGCTGACCGGCAGATAACTAAAAAAAGCTAAAAAGCCTTTTACTCATAATGAATATGTAACAATTCCCTTTATTATATCAGGAGATGGCAGTGGAGAAGGCTTGTGATATGGGTTTCGACAAGCTTTAACAGCCTGCTACAATTTAAATGACCTGACCTGAATGTCTCCAAGTAAAACGTCCCATAAAACACAATAGCAGCGATGATAATTATCATTATTGCCGGATTAAAACATGTATTATATTATAGCTATGTTTGCTTCATTTTGACACTTTTAAGCAGGTTTTGTGTGAAATGGGCATTTGCAGATCCCCTTTCCTTATATTAGACACTGTGGAAATTACAATGTATTTATGTGAATTTGCTATTATTTGTAGACTTTCAATATTACCTTCTCTATTAACTTCAGCGTAATAGACAAACACACTTAAATCTATGGAGAAATTAATGACTAGTAAATTAAAAGAACAGCAGGCGGGCGTTTCACATGAGAGGTACAGTATATAAATGCACTTATCATACAGTAGTTTTCAGAATGGGTATACGTATTTAATTCAGTGCTGCTGATAACCTAGTACCTATTGAAATTATACTGTTTGCAATTTTCTTAATGTAAGTCTTGTATTATAACACTCTATACACATGCATGAACCCAGTCCAATTAATTAGTTGTAGTTCCTTATGACCATATCAGGTTTTAATAATATTGGTTCACGGAGCAGAAAAACTTTCGCCAACTGGCCCATTTAATCTACTCATTTCATGTATAAACAATCCCATTTGAAGAATCCTGTTTATTTGAAATACATTTAAAATAGTGTATTGTTATTTCTCTAATGACGATTCATTTGCTGGAAATTAGTTCCAGGTAGGTATAACTGTTTGAGAAAAATACAGTTTTTTTTTCACTTGAGTCTAAGAACACATGTCAAGAGTGCATGCCTTTTCCTGCATGCAAATTCGTATATGTACTTAAAGTGACCCTGAGATGGTACACCTAGCTTTATTTATACTTACCCAGGGCTTCCTCCAGCCCCATGAGCAGCGTGGCCTCCCTCGCAATCCTCTTTGGCCCTTCCGTTCTTATGGTAAGCACCCCTTGTCACGCTCCCGCGACCTGGAGCATTCTGCACCTGCGTAGTAGTACAGGGGATGGGAGCGCAGCAGGACGTGTGCAGCAGAGCAGCGCAGAAGCCCACGACTGGTGGTACGGCAGGAAACACCATTTTCTGAATTTATGCAGGTGTTCCGAATTAAAAGTTAATCGGGTTCTATGCATGCATGTAGAAACCCTGAATCAAATAGACATGGAGACCATATCTGAGTGGATTCAAAATTAACTGTGTTTATTCTTGCGACACAGCCCGTCCTTTTAAAGTAATACTGTAGGGGGGGTCGGGGGAAAATGAGTTGAACTTACCCGGGGCTTCTAATGGTCCCCCGCAGACATCCTGTGCCCGCGCAGCCACTCACCGATGGTCTGGCTCTGCCTCTGGTTCACTTCTGGAATTTCAGACTTTAAAGTCTGAAAACCACTGTGCCTGCGTTGCCGTGTTCTCGCTCCCACTGATGTCACCAGGAGTGTACTGTGCATGCACAGACCATACTGGGCCTGCGCAATTACGCTCCTAGTGACATCAGCAGGAGCAAGGACACGGCAATGCAGGCGCAGTGGTTTTCAGACTTTACAGTCTAAAATTCCAGAAGTGAACCAGAGGCAGGGCTGCAGCATCGGTGAGTGGCTGAGCAGGCACAGGATGTCTGCGGTAGTGATGGGAATTCCGGCCCTTCTCAGAGAACGGGCTCTTCTGAATCGGCTCCCATTAAAGAGCCGGCTCTTACGGCTCTGAATCGGCTCTTCATTAAATATCACTAGACACCACTCAGAATCGGAGTAAAAGCCCCGCCCCCGTCTCCATTACAACTCCAGACTGCTTCTCTGACTAGGGCAATCCCTCCTGCTACTGCTTTGCCCCGCCCCATACACTCCTACAAGCTGGAAGAGGAGGACTACATCTCCCAGCATGCCTCAGCGCCCTTTATTACAGAGCAAAGCAGAGCTCTGTGGGGCGGCTGAGGCATCGGCTCTTCTAAAATTGAGAGCCGGCTCTTGTCGTTCGCAGCAAAGAGCCGGCTCTTAGAGCCGGCTCGTTTGCGAACGACCCATCACTAGTCTGCGGGGGACCATTAGAAGCCCCGGGTAAGTTCAACTTATTTTCCCCCGACCCCCCCTACAGTATTACTTTAAAGACATCATGGTGTAACAATGAATGTTTATTCATTTAAGGCAGGGTGGCAACCACAACAGGTATGGGTAGTAGAATGCTGTCTCAACATTTTTAAGATTGGTTTTGTTTTTAACTAAGTTAATATTATATGTTTTCTTGTTACTGGTGAACTCATTTAAGGTTTTTTTTTCTAGAGACCAGAGACCCTTACATTTTATATTAAAAAATAAGTTCATGAAAAGAAGTATAAAAAGCCAAAGGATTTAAGCTAAGCTGACTGTGTTGGTGTGACCTTTGCTATCCCAAGTGCATGCATTGCTGTTTTTGCATTTTACACAATATGACAAATCTAAGCACAGTGGCTATTTTCTTTTCTTTCATAACATGCTATCATTTAAGCTCCATGTTGTATGCTAGCCAGCGCAGCCAACTGCTTGCCTGAAAGGAAGACTCCGAGAAATTGATTTTACTTTCCAAAACGGAGCAGTCCCCGCTGCTACAAAAATTGACACAGCAAGAATCTGATAAAAGTGTGTAAGTAAGAGGGTTTAATAACAATAACTTTATAGATAAGGAACCAGCTTTTTTTTTGCAAATGTAGAGGACAGAATTATAATTTAACTGCAGTGGTAATTTCTGTGAATCACTCCAAGGCACTAATCTGCAGTACACCTTCTTCTTATAGCAGAATGCAAGAACCCTGTAATCCTTTATTAATATGTTTGTGGATTCCCTAGTAATACTTGATTTTTATTTTCTGTGAAAGTTGCAGGGTTCTATAGGTTTATTAATATTAAAATAAAAAAGGCTAGAACTTATTATTATAAGTAACAAGAAAACGGTATAGAGGAGCAACATTAGAAAGCATACAAACCTTCTGGTTATAAAAAAAAAACCGTAAAAGTCACATTCATTTGTACATCCATGTGAAAGTTGCATGTTGCTTCAGGCCGGTGTCACACCAGGGATTGGCGGCAGCGGCCGGGGGCCTCACTGACAAAAACAGGCCTTTGGTGATTACCGCGTTTGGCAGCCGGCCAAGCAGGAAGTGATGCTCACTTCCTGTGGCCGAAGCGATCATGTGCACAGAAGCGTATTGCTAAAATATGATTCCCTGCATATGCGACGCATAAAACTTGTGGAGGGCATTTTAACAAACACACGTCGTCATATATGTATATGACTTCCAGTCCGCCGCGCGTCGCCTCGCCTCGCCTCAGAACAACGTCAGTATGAAAGTCCCCATAGACCTTTATTACCCTGCGGTGTGGTGCGATAAAAATACCTCACAGTCCCAGTATGAAAGGCCTCTCAACATACGTCTGAAAAATGTAGTATTATTCTGGAGCATATATAGCAATTCATAGGGAACAGAGTCCCCTAAAGCTTAAAGAGGAACTCCAGTGAAAATAGTGTAATCAAAAAAGTGCTTCCTTTTTACAATAATTATGTATACCGCGCCGTATAAGACGCACCCAGGTTTAGAGGGCAAGAACCAGAGAAAAAAAATAAAACCTAAACCTGGTCCACCTATATTCCAGGAGCGTCTTGTACATGTTCGCCCCCACATGGTGTCCTCCTGCGTCCCCACCATTGTGTTCCCCATGTCTGCCCTAAGTGTCCTCCTGTGTTCCCATGTGTCCTCTGTGTCCCCTATGCCTGCCCCATGTGTCCTCTGTGTCCCCTATGCCTGCCCCATGTGTCCTCTGTGTCCCCTATGCCTGCCCCATGTGTCCTCTGTGTCCCCTATGCCTGCCCCATGTGTCCTCTGTGTCACCCATGCCTGCCCCATGTGACCCCCATACCTGCCCTATGTGTCCTCTATGTGACCCCCATACCTGCCTCATGTGTCTTCTGTGTCCTCCACCTGTGTGTGTATACTGTACCTGCTGACATGTGCCGCTGCCCTCTCCTCATAGCTGCTCTAAATGTCCCCCGCTAGTGTATAGGATGCCCGATCCCCCGTGTTCCTCATCTTATTCCCCCTGGCGATTGCTGGCCCCCACGGGTGTTAATCTGTAGCGGGCTTACCTCTCCGCTAGTGTATAGGATGCCTGATCCCCCGTGTTCCTCATCTTCCTCCCCCTGGCGATTGCTGGCCCCCCTGGGTGTTAATCTGTAGCGGGCTTACCTCTCCGCTAGTGTATAGGATGCCCGATCCCACCGTGTTCCCCATTTTCCTCCTCCTGGCGATTGCTGGCCCCCCGGGTGTTAATCTGTAGCGGGCTTCCCTTTCCGCCATGCCCGTTAGGATTGGAGACCTGCCTCACAGCCGTGCATCTTGCTCTAGTGATCGTCATGTGATGGTTGCGTCATTATCACATGACGATCACTAGAGCAAGATACGCGGCTGTGGGGCAGGTCTCCAATCCTAACGGGCATGGCAGAAAGGGAAGCCCGCTACAGATTAACACCCGGGGGGCCAGCAATCACCAGGGGGAGGAAGATGAGGAACACGGGGGATCGGGCATCCTATACGCTAGCGGGGGACATGCGGCTGGACACTTACAGCAGCTATGGGGAGAGGGCAGCGGCGCATGTCAGCAGGCACAGTGTACACACACAGGCAGAGATTTCCCGATGTGCCGGCGGGTCGCGGTTCATATCGGCGGGCGTTCGTAAGTCGGGGATTCCCTGCCTTTGCCGTATAAGACGCAGGGACTTTTTTCCCCCATTTTTGGGGAGAAAAAGTGCGTCTTATACGGCGAAAAGTACGATAAATGATTTAGTCAGTGTTTGCTCATTGTAAAATCTTTCCTCTCCCAGATTTACATTCTGACATTTATTACATGGTGACATTTTTACTGTGAGAAGGTTATGTAGCTGCTGCTAGCTGTTTTGGCCGTTGGAGACAGCTGTAAACAGCTATTTCCTGTCTGCGAACCTTGTTACATTGTGGCAAACTGTCAAAAGTACTTTGGGCATGTATCCCACTCCGCCATGCCCCCCTCCAGGTGTTAGACCTCTTGAAACATCTTTTACATCACTTTTGCGGCCAGCATAATTTTTTTCTATTTTTCAAAGTTCGCATCCCCATTGAAGTCTATTTCGGTTCGCAAACTTTTCCGCGAACCGAACCTTCCGCGACGGTTCGCGAACCTAAAATCGGAGGTTCGGCCCATCTCTACTGCCAGGCAGGAAAGAGGAGAACCATTGGAGAACTAAACCATCAATGCCACAGTTCTCTTGCAGCTTGTTAAGCAAGATATCAAGATCGACTCTATCAAAAGCTGATAATAGATCAAGCAGTATCAGGATGGAACATACGCCTCTGTCTCTGGACATGAGTAGCTCATTGCAAATCGAGACAAGGGCTGTTTTACAGCTGTGGTGCTTCTTGAAGACAGTTTGCAGGGGGTCAAACATGTTGTTCCATGAGAGCCTGGCTTCAAGTTGGCGATACACACCATTTTCAATAACTTTTCCCAGTAAGAGGAGGTTGGAGACAAGACTGTAGCTATATTCATATCTATTTAAGTTGTAGTCTTTGTCTTATGGGCTTGTTCTGCTTCACTGAGTTCTATATTTAGTGTTACTAGTTATTTTTTTTATATATATATATTATTCTACTTTTAATCAGTAAGCCATAAAGTACACATTCTAAGGTTTTCCCAAAAAGTGTCCTGTTATGTTTTAATGTTGATGCAACAGGTAAGGAAGAGAGCAAAATCCTGGAGTGGTTGAAATTGATAGTGCAGATAAGGGAAATCTGAAATGTACATATATTCTGTCAATCACTTTCACAGATTCTCTCTTTCTGCAACTACCACAATATAATTTTTCTTTCCTCTTTTTCCTGCTTACTGATGCTCTGGAGCAGAAACACTACCTGGAAAAATAATACTGGTCTGAATTTCCAGTATACAGTATCACAACAGACGTGTTAAAGGGCACATATTGATATTACTATTAATCATATGAATATTAATCAGCCTCAGGCCGGATTCATACTGGATAATGGTGCTAACAACAGGCCTTCAGGGAATCCCATGTTACTCTGCGGTCTTCCCCTTCTGGCATCCAGCCAAACAGGAAGTGATGCGCGCTTGCGGTCACTTCCTGTTTCGGGCATACGGAAGTGCAAGGAAGCGTACAGTAAAAGATATGCTTCCGCGCATGCGGCCACACCACAGCCGCTAACTTTTTTTTAAAACCCTGGGTAGTCTCAGACTTACATGACTTCCGGTCAGACGCTCTGGAGTAGAGACACTACCTGCAAAAAAAAAATAACACTGGTCTGAATTTCCAATATTCAGTATCACAACAGATGTGTCAAAGGGCACATAGGAAAGCACGGGCAGTTTATGCATGTCCATTAGTGTTGGGCGAACAGTGTTCGCCACTGTTCGGATTCTGCAGAACATCACCCTGTTCGGGTGATGTTCGAGTTCGGCCGAACACCTGATGGTGTTCGGCCAAACCGTTCGGCCACATGGCCAAACTAAGAGCACATGGCCGAACGTTCCCCGAACGTTCGGCTAGCGCTGTGATTGGCCGAATGGGTCACGTGGTTCGGACCCGAACGCGCTCTGATTGGCCGAACTGTCACGTGGTTCGGGTAAATAAATACCCGAACCACGTCTTATTTCCGCCATTTGTCTGTGGGTTTAGCTTTGGGTAGGCAGGCAGGGTAGTTCTCGCTCCAGCCACGCTAGCCAGGGTCCCCCCAGTCATTGTGTCGCTGCTGGGAATAGTAGTACACCGCTCGCTCAGCATTCTGTTTACTGCCACTCTGTGTACCTCGCTCAGCCACACTATATAGCATACTGTTTACTGTTCTGTGTCTGCTGGGAATAGTAGTACACCGCTCGCTCAGCCACACTATATAGCATTCTGTTTACTGCCACTCTGTGTACCTCGCTCAGCCACACTATATAGCATTCTGTTTACTGCCACTCTGTGTCTTCTGGGAATAGTAGTACACCGCTCACCCGCCACTGTATAGCATTGTGCTCTGTGTCGCTGCTGGGAATAGTGGTACACCGCTCACCCGCCACTGTATAGCATTGTGCTGTGTGTCGCTGCTGGGAATAGTGGTACACCGCTCAGCCACACTATATAGCATTCTGTTTACTGTTCTGTGTCTGCTGGGAATAGTAGTACACCGCTCGCTCAGCCACACTATATAGCATTCTGTTTACTGCCACTCTGTGTACCTCGCTCAGCCACACTATATAGCATTCTGTTTACTGTTCTGTGTCTCCTGGGAATAGTAGTACACCGCTCGCTCAGCCACACTATATAGCATTCTGTTTACTGCCACTCTGTGTACCTCGCTCAGCCACACTATATAGCATTCTGTTTACTGTTCTGTGTCTGCTGGGAATAGTAGTACACCGCTCGCTCAGCCACACTATATAGCATTCTGTTTACTGCCACTCTGTGTACCTCGCTCAGCCACACTATATAGCATTCTGTTTACTGCCACTCTGTGTCTTCTGGGAATAGTAGTACACCGCTCGCTCAGCCACACTATATAGCATTCTGTTTACTGCCACTCTGTGTACCTCGCTCAGCCACACTATATAGCATTCTGTTTACTGTTCTGTGTCTGCTGGGAATAGTAGTACACCGCTCGCTCAGCCACACTATATAGCATTCTGTTTACTGGCACTCTGTGTACCTCGCTCAGCCACACTATATAGCATTCTGTTTACTGCCACTCTGTGTCTTCTGGGAATAGTAGTACACCGCTCACCCGCCACTGTATAGCATTGTGCTCTGTGTCGCTGCTGGGAATAGTGGTACACCGCTCACCCGCCACTATATAGCATTGTGCTGTGTGTCGCTGCTGGGAATAGTGGTACACCGCTCAGCCACACTATATAGCATTCTGTTTACTGTTCTGTGTCTGCTGGGAATAGTAGTACACCGCTCGCTCAGCCACACTATATAGCATTCTGTTTACTGCCACTCTGTGTACCTCGCTCAGCCACACTATATAGCATTCTGTTTACTGTTCTGTGTCTGCTGGGAATAGTAGTACACCGCTCACTCAGCCACACTATATAGCATTCTGTTTACTGCCACTCTGTGTACCTCGCTCAGCCACACTATATAGCATTCTGTTTACTGTTCTGTGTCTGCTGGGAATAGTAGTACACCGCTCGCTCAGCCACACTATATAGCATTCTGTTTACTGCCACTCTGTGTACCTCGCTCAGCCACACTATATAGCATTCTGTTTACTGCCACTCTGTGTCTTCTGGGAATAGTAGTACACCGCTCACCCGCCACTGTATAGCATTGTGCTCTGTGTCGCTGCTGGGAATAGTGGTACACCGCTCACCCGCCATTGTATAGCATTGTGCTGTGTGTCGCTGCTGGGAATAGTGGTACACCGCTCAGCCACACTATATAGCATTCTGTTTACTGTTCTGTGTCTGCTGGGAATAGTAGTACACCGCTCGCTCAGCCACACTATATAGCATTCTGTTTACTGCCACTCTGTGTACCTCGCTCAGCCACACTATATAGCATTCTGTTTACTGTTCTATGTCTGCTGGGAATAGTAGTACACCGCTCGCTCAGCCACACTATATAGCATTCTGTTTACTGCCACTCTGTGTACCTCGCTCAGCCACACTATATAGCATTCTGTTTACTGTTCTGTGTCTGCTGGGAATAGTAGTACACCGCTCGCTCAGCCACACTATATAGCATTCTGTTTACTGCCACTCTGTGTACCTCGCTCAAAACACTATATAGCATTCTGTTTACTGCCACTCTGTGTCTTCTGGGAATAGTAGTACACCGCTCACCCGCCACTGTATAACATTGTGCTCTGTGTCGCTGCTGGGAATAGTGGTCCACCGCTCACCCGCCACTGTATAGCATTGTGCTCTGTGTCGCTGCTGGGAATAGTGGTACACCGCTCAGCCACACTATATAGCATTCTGTTTACTGTTCTGTGTCTGCTGGGAATAGTAGTACACCGCTCGCTCAGCCACACTATATAGCATTCTGTTTACTGCCACTCTGTGTACCTCGCTCAGCCACACTATATAGCATTCTGTTTACTGTTCTGTGTCTGCTGGGAATAGTAGTACACCGCTCGCTCAGCCACACTATATAGCATTCTGTTTACTGCCACTCTGTGTACCTCGCTCAGCCACACTATATAGCATTCTGTTTACTGTTCTGTGTCTGCTGGGAATAGTAGTACACCGCTCGCTCAGCCACACTATATAGCATTCTGTTTACTGCCACTCTGTGTACCTCGCTCAGCCACACTATATAGCATTCTGTTTACTGCCACTCTGTGTCTTCTGGGAATAGTAGTACACCGCTCACCCGCCACTGTATACCATTGTGCTCTGTGTCGCTGCTGGGAATAGTGGTCCACCGCTCACCCGCCACTGTATAGCATTGTGCTCTGTGTCGCTGCTGGGAATAGTGGTACACCACTCAGCCACACTATATAGCATTCTGTTTACTGTTCTGTGTCTGCTGGGAATAGTAGTACACCGCTCGCTCAGCCACACTATATAGCATTCTGTTTACTGCCACTCTGTGTACCTCGCTCAGCCACACTATATAGCATTCTGTTTACTGTTCTGTGTCTGCTGCGAATAGTAGTACACCGCTCGCTCAGCCACACTATATAGCATTCTGTTTACTGCCACTCTGTGTACCTCGCTCAGCCACACTATATAGCATTCTGTTTACTGTTCTGTGTCTGCTGGGAATAGTAGTACACCGCTCGCTCAGCCACACTATATAGCATTCTGTTTACTGCCACTCTGTGTACCTCGCTCAGCCACACTATATAGCATTCTGTTTACTGCCACTCTGTGTCTGCTGGGAATAGTAGTACACCGCTCACCCGCCACTGTATAGCATTGTGCTCTGTGTCGCTGCTGGGAATAGTGGTACACCGCTCACCCGCCACTGAATAGCATTGTGCTCTGTGTCGCTGCTGGGAATAGTGGTACTGTATAGCATTTATGTACTGCCACTGTACTGCTGCCAGTCAGCGTGTACTGTAAGGATAAGTGAAATGAGGAAGAAATCCGGTGAAAGAGGGAGGGGCAAGGGAAGAGGTGTTTCCCCTGACTGTTCACGTACAGGCCACAGGGGAGCACCCAAGAAAACCCACTCAATACCGCCCATGTTGTCCAGAACAACAACCCTCACAAATCCAAAAGAACAGGACCAGATAATTACTTGGATGACCTCTCAAGCGTCCAGCAGTGGGTTAAGCAGCACCAGCACATCACGCACGAGGTCCGAGTCCTCAGCCAGTTACAAGGAGCCAGTGGGCACAAAGCTGACACAACCGGCAGCGACACCACGCACACAACTGCCAGATAACCAGTCCGATGAATTACCTCAGGACACAATGGGGTATTCGCAGGAGCTATTCCCAGCCCAACAAACTTCCACCTTTCAAAGGTCAATGGAGGAACAGCCAGAAATGTTGTGCCCGGATTCACAACCATTAACTGTGGGAAATGCACCGCGCACTGAAATACAAGGCGAGTCCGAGGAGGACTCGGAAACCCAA
The DNA here is from genome assembly GCF_040937935.1 of Hyperolius riggenbachi. Classification (NCBI taxonomy): domain Eukaryota; kingdom Metazoa; phylum Chordata; class Amphibia; order Anura; family Hyperoliidae; genus Hyperolius; species Hyperolius riggenbachi. Next base: position 154,723,560 of record NC_090646.1, read on the forward strand.
ATCCCAGAGCAAGTTGGGCAGGAGGGGTTGCAATTGCAGGAGGTCGGCCGACAAGATCTGGAAGACGACGTTGGAGTGAGCTGCGCAGAGGTTGTTCTGGGGAGCTCTACTCCATGGCGGCGGCCCCCCACAATGACATATGACGAGTTTGAGGAGATGGAAGAGGAGGGTATGGACAATGTGGACCGAGACCCAGATTTTGTTTGTGAACGAGAACATCGCCGTCGTAGCAGCAGCACAGATGAGTCTGTTGAAGAACCCACTGCTGCACGAGTTCGCCTTGTGCCACAAGGTAGGCGGCGCGCAATTTCAGGCACCACAAGCATGGAAGTTCAAGTGAGAGGCAAAAGAGGAGCAAACAGAAATCGCCAGCAAGGCAGGTGCTCCAAAGTCTGGGCTTTCTTTGAAGACTGCACTGAGGATGTTACCATGGCGATTTGCAAGGTGTGCAAGACCCGCCTGAGCAGGGGGAAAAGTATTAACAACCTCTCCACCACCAGCATGAGCCGCCACATGCTATCCAAACATCCCACTCTGTGGGCAAACGCGGCAGGACAGGGTACCAGCAACACTGCCTCCCTTGGGTTCACCAGACTCACCACCAGACCCGCCTCAGCAGCAGCAGTAGCCCAGCCATTGCGTGGTTCACAACATTCACAAACATCAGACGACGCTGACACTGTCACTTTCCGGAGTAGTGCTCTTGAGGTCTCCCAGTGTTCATCAAACACAACAACCAACAGCCCTTCCGTGTGCAGCGCTACGGTTCAGTTGTCTGTGTCAGAGATGTTTGAACGCAAGAGGAAATTGCCAGCAAATGACCCCCGGGCCGTGGCAGTAACAGCCAGCATAGCCAAGCTTCTGGCCTGCGAAATGCTGCCATATCGAGTGGTGGAGACAAACAGCTTCAAGGGCATGATGTCAGTGGCCATCCCACGTTACGTGGTTCCCAGCCGCTACCACTTTGCGCGCTCTGCAGTGCCTGAGTTGCATGAGCACGTGGTCAGCAAAATAACCCAAAGCTTGAAGAATGCCGTTGCCTGCAAGGTTCACCTCACCACTGACACCTGGACGAGTGCGTTCGGCCAGGGTCGATACATCTCCCTTACCGTGCACTGGGTGAACCTTGTGGAGCCTGGCAGCGATTCCTCACCTGCTACGGTGCGGGTGTTGCCCACGCCGCAAACAGCTGCACCGCCGTCCCTCCCACTGGATAACAACAGCAGCACCTACCTCTCTGACTCCTTCTCCTCCAATGCATCTCAAAGCTGTACCTCATCCGGAAACGCTAACCCAGCAGCAGTAGGATCGTGGAAGCAGTGCAGCACAGCTGTTGGCATGCGTCAGCAAGCGTTGCTGAAGCTGATCTGCCTTGGGGATAAGCAGCACACAGGGGAGGAAATTTGGAAGGGAATAAAGGAACAGACGGATTTGTGGCTGGCACCGCTGGACCTGAAACTGGGCATGGTTGTGTGTGATAATGGGAGTAATCTCATTCGCGCTTTAAGGTTGGCTAAGCTGACACACATCCCTTGCCTGGCGCACGTGATGAACCTAGTAGTTCAGCGGTTCCTGAGGACATACCCAGGCGTGGCCGATCTTCTGTTGAAGGTGCGTCGAGTGGCCAAACATTGTAGAAATTCCAGTACTGCTTCGGGGGCACTCGCCAAGATGCAGGAGCGCTTCAATCTCCCCCACCATCGCTTGCTGTGTGATGTCCCTACGCGCTGGAATTCTACGCTGCACATGCTAGCCCGCTTTTGTGAGCAGAAGAGTGCAGTGGTCCAGTACATGATGGCGCAGTACCGAGGCGCATCCGGACAGCTGCCAAGCTTCTGTGGATCCGATTGGGCCAACATGTTGGACCTCTGCCAAGTCCTCCAAAATTTTGAGCAATCCACGTTGCTTGTGAGCAGTGACAACTCTTCAGTCAGCATTACCATACCACTGCTGTGTTTACTGAAGAGGTCAATGTTGAAAATCAAGGAAACAGCTGTCATGATGCAACTGGGGGAATCTGAAGGAGAAAACGATCAGCATGGTGGTACCAACATCAGGCCATCCGCCTCAGGGAACGCTGGCCCCAGCAGCTATGACGAAGAAGAGGAGGAGGAACAGCTGGAGTTGGAGCAGGAATTTCATGCCACCACTGACGAGGGCCAGAGAGGTGCACGTTGGACTTCCACAATTCAGCGCGAATGGTCAGCAGAAGCAGACCAGGAGGAAGGTGACGACTATGATGCATCACAACAACTATCACAACGCTCACAAGAGGATGATGAGGATTCTGGTAGGACTCTGGCACACATGGCTCAATTCATGCTAGACTGCATTGAACGTGACCCACGCATTGTGCGCATTCTGGACAACACCAATTACTGGGTTTATACCCTTCTGGATCCACGGTACATACACAATGTTCCAAAACTGCTTGAAGAAAGAGTCAGACAGGTCAAAATGGAAAAATACCAGCAGGCCCTTGTGGAGACTTTAGAGAGGAGATTGACATCCTCCCCCTCCTCTAGCCAGTTGTACGCCGACAGACTGACTTCCGCAAACACAGGACGACCAGGAGGGTAGCAAACAACGCAAGCCGCAGCTAGTGCCCAAAAGGGAATGGTATCGGCAGTGTCCTTGGAGTGGGAAAATTTTCTGACACCCATGCAGCAGCAGCCCACTGAACAGCAAGCGTGCAGATCCACCTCCAACACCGATCGCCTGGAGAAGATGGTCAAGGACTACATGTCAGATGACGTAGCTGTGTCGAACAATCCATCTGCACCCTTCAACTATTGGGTATCGAAGCTAGACACCTGGCACGAACTGGCAATGTACGCAATAGAGGTGCTGGCTTGCCTGGCAGCCAGCGTTATGTCGGAACGCTGTTTCAGTGCTGCCGGAGGCATCGTCACAGATCGGCGTATCCGCCTCTCCACAGAAAATGCAGACCGTCTGACTCAAATTAAAATGAATCAATCCTGGATTGGAAATGACTACGCAACACTCCAGGACCCCAACCAAGTAACATGACCAATGAACATCTGGGATGGTGTAGCGTTTCCGGTCCCTGTTTATTGAACCTCTCATCTGTATTACATTTATGACTGCATGGCGGCAAAAAGCATTGCTGCTATATCCGCACGCTTTTTGTCCTCATGCAAGGCCTGGGTTGTTGTGTCTCAAAAAGCATGGCCTTCTCCTCCTGCGCCTCCTCCTGTTCCATTACGTCTGCTGCTGCTGGGTTAGCGTTGCCGCGTGGTCCCTGTTTATTGAACCACTTATCTTTATTACATTTATGACTGCATGGCGGTACAAAGCATGCTATCCGCACGCTTCTTGTCCTCATGCAAGGCCTGGGTTGTTGTGTCTCACAAAGCGTGGCCTTCTCCTCCTGCGCCTCCTCCTGTTCCATCACGTGTGCTGCTGCTGGCTGGGTTAGCGTTACCGGTCCCTTTTCCTGGAACCTCTTCTCTGTATTACATTTATGACTGCATGGCGAAAAAAAGCATGTTACCTGTGCAAAGAAACATGACATTTTCCACATTTAAAAGACAGTTTTTCCTTTGAAACTTTACAATCAATTTTCTCAAAAACTATAAGCTCTTTTTCAAATATTTTTTTCCCTCTTGTACCCACTCCCAAGGTGCACATACCCTGCTAATTTGGGGTATGTAGCATGTAAGGAAGCTTTACAAAGCACGAAAGTTCGGGTCCGCATTGACTTCCATTATGTTCGGAGTTCGGCGCGAACACCCGAACATCGCGGCGATGTTCGGCGAACGTTCGCGAACCCGAACATCTAGGTGTTCGCCCAACACTAATGTCCATTTGTCCATTGCAGTAAAAAGCAGTGTGAATAAGACATATTGGTAGATTAAAATCTGCCTCATCACCACAATGTCTTTAACAAAAGTGGCAATTATTTCAAAACTATTGAAGATGAAAAGTTTGTTTAGTCTTACTTTTTCCTAGTTTCATTTGCCTCTCATTGCACACATACAAGAGTATCCTGGTATATCCTGGTTGCATAGCTGACCTAAAACTATTAATAATCTTGCTTCTTCATTTTTCTACATTTGCTCTTTTGTGCCCTGGAGATGTATATATTTTTAAATTGTGCTGTCTTATTTGTTTTTCCTTGCTATTGTTATAATACTAGTGATGCAAACCCCTGAGAAGGGATTGACTTCTACTTTTAAAATGTAATATAATAAATATAATTTAGAGGGGACCTCACTAGTAAGTTCATAAAAAATCAATTAAATGGTGTACCAGTAATGTAAATACGAAAAATACACCGTGCGCGCACACCCGCCACAGATTGACAGGATGTGCTAGTACGTCCTGTTTGAGTGAGCGAAACACAAACTGGATGCGTATAGTTTGTGTTAAGTGGTTAAGGCAGTGCTGGAAAATGACAACAAAAATATTGACAATTTGGGCAGAATTTTGACATTTTTCACTTAGGGGTGTACTAACGTTCGTTGTTAGTGGTTTAGACACTAATGGCTGTGTGTTAAGTTATTTTGATACAGTTATTATACTATTATACACTATTTTACATTCTATCAAAGTGTCATATATTCAATGTTGTCCCAAAAAGGCGTAATAAAATATTTACAAAAATGTGAGGGGTATACTCACTCTTGGGGGAAAAAAATATATATTTACACACACACACACATACAGGGAGTGCAGAATTATTAGGCAAATGAGTATTTTGACCACATCATCCTCTTTATGCATGTTGTCCCACTCCAAGCTGTATAGGCTCGAAAGCCTACTACCAATTAAGCATATTAGGTGATGTGCATCTCTGTAATGAGAAGGGGTGTGGTCTAATGACATCAACAACCTATATCAGGTGTGCATAATTATTAGGCAACTTCCTTTCCTTTGGCAAAATGGTTCAAAAGAAGGACTTGACAGGCTCAGAAAAGTCAAAAATAGTGAGATATTTTGCAGAGGGATGCAGCACTCTTAAAATTGCAAAGCTTCTGAAGCGTGATCATCGAACAATCAAGCGTTTCATTCAAAATAGTCAACAGGGTCGCAAGAAGCGTGTGGAAAAACCAAGGTGCAAAATAACTGCCCATGAACTGAGAAAAGTCAAGTGTGCAGCTGTCAAGATGCTACTTGCCACCAGTTTGGCCATATTTCAGAGCTACAACATCACTGGACTGCCCAAAAGCACAAGGTGTGCAATACTCAGAGACATGGCCAAGGTAAGAAAGGCTGAAAGACGACCACCACTAAACAAGACACACAAGCTGAAACGTCAAGACTGGGCCAAGAAATATCTCAAGACTGATTTTTCTAAGGTTTTATGGACTGATGAAATGAGAGTGACTCTTGATGGGCCAGATGGATGGGCCCGTGGCTGGATTGGTGAAGAGCAGAGAGCTCCAGTCCGACTCAGACGCCAGCAAGGTGGAGGTGGAGTACTGGTTTGGGCGGGTATCATCAAAGATGAGCTTGTGGGGCCTTTTCGGGTTGAGGATGGAGTCAAGCTCAACTCCCAGTCCTACTGCCAGTTTCTGGAAGACACCTTCTTCAAGCAGTGGTCCAGGAAGAAATCTGCATCCTTCAAGAAAAACATGATTTTCATGCAGGACAATGCTCCATCACACGCGTCCAAGTACTCCACAGCGTGGCTGGCAAGAAAGGGTATAAAAGAAGAAAACCTAATGACATGGCCTCCTTGTTCATCAGATCTGAAACCCATTGAGAACCTGTGGTCCATCATAAAATGTGAGATTTACAAGGAGGGAAAACAGTACACCTCTCTGAACAGTATCTTGGAGGCTGTGGTTGCTGCTGCACGCAATGTTGATGGTGAACAGATCAAAACACTAACAGAATCCATGGATGGCAGGCTTTTCAGTGTCCTTGCAAAGAAAGGTGGCTATGTTGGTCACTGATTTGTTTTTGTTTTGTTTTTGAATGTCAGAAATGTATATTTGTGAATGTTGAGATGTTATATTGGTTTCACTGGTAAAAATAAATAATTGAAATGGGTATATATTTGTTTTTTGTTAAGTTGCCTAATAATTATGCACAGTAATAGTCACCTGCACACACAGATATCCCCCTAAAATAGCTAAAACTAAAAACAAACTAAAACTACTTTCAAAAATATTCAGCTTTGATATTGAGTTTTTTTGGGTTCATTGAGAACATGGTTGTTGTTCAATAATAAAATTATTCCTCAAAAATACAACTTGCCTAATAATTCTGCACTCCCTGTACACACACACACACACACACACACACACACACGGAAGATAAAATATTAATATGTCTCCACATGAAATTTTAGAAAATAAATCTTTCCATTTGTCGTATTCATCATTTTTTCAGGTGGCGGTATAATGTGAATGACGAAGATCTTAGCACCAAATGATTGGTTATACTTTAGATACTGCAAGTTTATCATTTTATTTTCATGTGCTATAAATAAAAATAGGGTTTTTTTTTGTTTAGGTTTAAAGCATACTTCGAAATTAATGTAGCTTCCCTGTCTAATGTTGTGTTTCCCTGGTGACATTTGTAAGACAGGTGTGGGAAAATCTCAAAGCGAGCATGTACTAGCAATTATTTTTACAGAATAAAAGAAAAATTACTTACTGTGAAACCCAAAGCACCTGAGTGATTCATGCTCTCATCAGGTAATCAAACTACAGAACCACAAAGGAAAATCAGCATATGTACCTGATAAACACATTATTGTATATTATTCAGGAACATTCCACTGTCAACAATTTTCATAGAACATTTATTTTTGTGGGTTATTTCTGAAATGTATTTAGGATCAAGATGTGGCTATAAAAAAAAGATTTCAGACTTTTAAGTAATCACCTTTTTTTAACTAATATGAAGATAAATAAGTGACATTAGATTGTATTTTCTCAGTAGGAAACGTTGTGAAAAAAACTTGAAACTCCCCAACAAATCAAGTAGTACACCCAAATTATCTTCCCCCTGCAATTGATAGGAGGAGCTAGCAAATTAAAAACAAACTTTAAGAAGAGGAATTTGTTTTACACAAGGAAGGAATCATGTTTACTACTTAGAGAGGAATTTTTTTATTCCATTAGTTGAAAATACACCCTTTTTTCTTATATAGTTACCCACGTTTGTCCAGATTGCTTAGGGCCCTGTTTCACACTGAAAATTGCAGCAAAAAAAATCCACTATTTTACCAAGATTGTGATTCTTGTTCAGGGTAATGAAACCTCAGCAAAATTTTCAGTGTTAGGCCTCTTGCACACTACTTTCCGATTTTTTTTTCACAATCCAGTTTTTTACTCCGATTACAAAAAGTACTACATGCTGCTGTTTATTAATCGGAATAAAAAATCTGATCATATAAAAAATCGGAATCGCATGTAGTGTGCAAGAGGCTGGTTTTCACACTGTTATTTGCTGCTATATATGCTCTCCACTAGGCTATTATGCCAGAGCTTATTGTGTGCGGCCAAATTTTCTATTATAGTTTGCTTTTGATATTTAGCAGTAATGTTATAGTGCGTGCGGCGCGTAAGGGATAATACAGGGACCCCGAATGATATCTTCCTCCAAGTTGCTATGACTCGGGGGAGGGGGGAATAGGGGGAACTGTATTTAACGTAGCTGGGGATTTGAGTGGCAGCAGGGTGAGCTGTCATTTGTCTTACCCTGCGTCCAGCTGACTGGTGGCATAATAATACGTATAATAATACGTAAGCACACAATAACCAATAATGCCAATTTTTCTGAATCTAAAGAGGAGCTTCATTTGAGATTACCCACAAGCTAGTGCATCCAAGGCTATTAATCAGCCTCAGGCCGGCTTCACACTGGATATTGGCGTTAGCGATGCGGTGTGGTGGCCGCACCGCCAAAAACAGGCCTTCGGGGAATACCACTTTACTGGGCGGAATTCTGGCATACAGCCAAACAGGAAGTAATGCGCGCTTGCAGTTACTTCCTGGTTCGGGCATACAGAAGTGCACGGAAACATATTGTAAAAGATACGCCTCCGCACATGCGCGCCACACTGCAGCCACCAACTTTAAAGAAAAAAAATCTGTGTTGCTATAGACTTACAAGACTTCTGGTCCTACGCAGATCACCGCAGGTCAAAGCAGGAGACGTACAGTAACGCAGGTATTGCAGCACGTTAGATAAGGTATTTCTGGAGCAGCGTACCGCTATGTGGGGAGTGTAAACTCCCCCATAGACTTTCATTTAGAGATGGCCCGAACAATTCGACCACAAACTTATTCGCGCGAACTTTACTGGTTCGCGTTCGCGGTGAACTGCGAACTATATGCTAGTTCGACCCGCCCCCTATACTACATCATTAGGGTCAACTTTGACCCTATATATCACAGTCAGCAGACACAGGGTAGCCAATCAGGCTACACTCCCTCCTGGACCCCCCCCCCCCCTTATAAAATGCAGGCAGCGTCAGCCTTTTCACTCACTCGTGTGGCTGCAGTAATTAGAGAAGGGAGAGAACCTGGCTGCTGACATAGGGAAAGCTTAGTAAGGCTCTTGTGTTAGGCTTGTTAGGTTGCTCCTTCTTGCTGATACTTATCACTAAAAAGCACTCCTCATCCTCAACAGCTCTTTTGAGAGTTAATGTTGTTCTTGTGATCTATTTTTTTTGTGTGTGTGTGTCCCACTGACACTTGTGTTGCATATACAGCCCTGTCAGTCAGTCGCAGCTGCTGGACCTTGGTCCCTTGGTAATTCCTACTGTGCCACTGCCAGGCCCAGCACTTTCAGTGACTACCTGTGTGTGTGACAGCTGCACATTTGTAATACCAATCACTGCATACCCACCTATTCAGTTCACCTACCTACGCGAGCGCACGCAGTGTCACTGCACCTGTTCACGGTACCTGTGTGTGTGACAGCTGCACACTTGTAATACCAATCACTGCATACCCACCTGTTCAGTGCACCTACCTACCTACGTGAGCGCACGCAGTGTCACTGCACCTGTTCACGGTACCTGTGTGTGTGACAGCTGCACATTTGTAATACCAATCACTGCATACCCACCTGTTCAGTGCACTTACCTACCTACGTGAGTGCACGCAGTGTTATATACCAGTCAGTCGCTGCACCTGTTCACGGTACCTGTGGTATATACCAGTCAGTCGCTGCACCTGTTCACGGTACCTGTGTGTGTGACAGCTGCACATTTGTAATACCAATCACTGCATACCTGTTCAGTAGTGCACCTACCTACGTGACCGCAAGCAGTGTTATATTATATACCAGTCACTGCGCTTGTTCACTGTCCTGTGTGTGTGACAGCTGCACACATATTTGTAATACTAGTCATTGCATAATTGTTCACAGTGCATACCTGTTAACTGTGTGACAGCTGCACATTGTATTGTAATACCAGTCACTGCATACCTTTCACTGCACCTGTGTGACTGCACATTGTATTAGTCAAGTCAGTGCATACCTTTCACTTCACCCCTCCACGATATGGAGAAAACAACAGGCAGAGGCAGAGCCAGAGGCAAACCCAGAGGCAGGCCACCTGACAGGTCTGTTCGAGGTCTTGCTGACGTTATTTCATGTGGCCCTGTCCCAAAGTATAGTGCTCTGAAGAAGGCACGTCCCATCAACTCCCAAGATTGTCAGGACGTGGTTGACTATTTAACACAGAACACCTCATCTTCCGCAGCCACCAGCGCTACTACAAGCACCACATCTGCTGCATTTGACACTTCGCAGGAGTTATTTGGTCGGGAATTAACTGATTCACAGCCATTATTGTTACAACAAGATAAAGGCGCTAAGTAAGTTACACCACCTCATATGACTGAATTAGGCGACACTATGGTCGTAAGGTGTGAGGAGGAGGATGATGAAGTACCTGCTGTTGGTGCAGTTTATGAGATGTCTGAGGCAAGCGAAGCTAGGAAGGATGATTATGATGATTATGATGATTATGATGATACGGATGGACAAGATGACCAAGGGGACAGTTCAGAGGGGGAGTCAGAGAGGAGTAGGAGGAGACGAGTTCCTGAAAGAAGCAGGGGGAGCTCGTCATCAGAAACAGCTGGTGGCAGTGTCCGGCGCCATGTATCGCCACCTATGAACAGTCAGCCAACATGACCTTCAACGTCAGCTGCTGATGCCACCGTAGTGCCCACACCCCTGGGCTCAGCGGTGTGGAAATCTTTTTGTGCCTCAGATCAGAGCAATGCCAGCTGTTCTCTCTGCTGCCAGAAATTGAGCCGTGTAAAGGCAAACAGCCATGTAGGGACAACTGCCTTACGAAGGCACATGGAGAAAAGGCACAAACTTCAATGAGAAGACCACCTGAGGAAAAGCAGCACACAAAAGTAAAGCCACCCTCCTCCTCTTCCTCCTTCAGGTGCATCATCTTCAGCTGCTTTCTCCCTTGCACCTTCACAATCACAGCCAACCTCTTCCACTCCGCCTCTCAACTTGAGCGGTTCCTGCTCCTCTGCACACAGCAGCAGCCAGGTGTCCGTAAGGGCAATCTTTGAGCGGAAGAAGCCAATGTCTGCAAGTTACCCCCTTGCCCGGCGTCTGACAGCTGGCTTGGCGGAACTGTTATCTCGCCAGCCGTTACCATACCAGCTGGTGGACTCTGAGGCCTTGCAAAAATTTGTGGCCATTGGGACACCACAGTGGAAGATACCAGGCCGCAATTATTTCCCCAAAAAGGCGATACCCAAACTTTACTGTGAAGTTGAAAGGCAAGTGGTGTCATCTCTGGCACACAGCATTGGGTCAAGGGTCCATTTGAATACGTATGCCTGGTCTGCCAAGCACGGTGAGGGCAGGTACATTACTTACACAGCCCATTGGGTCAACCTGGTGACCACTGGCAAGCAGGGAGTACGTGGCCGTGCAGCGGACCTAGTTGTGACACCTCCACGGCTTGCAGGCACGCCTGCTGCCACCTCCTCTCCTCCTGCTATATCCTCTTTGCTGTCGTCCTCCTCTTCCTTGGCTGAGTGGCAGTTCAACTCTACTGGTGCTGCAATCTCCTCTCCAGCTACACAGCCCCATCTCCCCAGGGCCTATGCTGCTGATTTTTCAGCAAATATAAATAAATGTCATTCAGATGCTTTAAAGTGGAGCTGAACTCTTGCACAGGACAGAAGGAAAACAGAGAAATGTACCCTGTATGTATTTCGATAACCTGTCTAATTCCCCCTCCTCTGTGTCACAAGTTGTAATTTAATCTCTACACTGTGTCACCTGACTGCCAAAACAGCTAAGCTCATTTGAAAGCACAGGATGTTAAAAATATGTCTGCTTCCATAAAAGCAGGAAGTAGACACACTGCAGATTTATTGCAGGATTTGTATCAGCTGTAACAAAGAAATGTTTTTATTTAAAGTTTATGTTGTTGCGTATCTTTTAGAGCAGAGAGGAAGTTCTGAGTTCAGGTCCACTCTAGTTACAACAAAACATCCAAAGTGGGTCCTGACCGGATGTTTGCTACTTACCTGTTCTCTGTTTTGAATGGGCTTCTCTCCATTGCACTGCCCTGCCACCTGTTTGTGGCTCTGACTGCAGCCAGTCGCACAGTGGACAAAGAAGCAGCGCATGCTCTGGCCACTCGCACTGCCCTGCCACCTGTTTGTGGCTCCGATTGCAGCCAGTCGCACAGAGGACAAAGAAGCAGCGCATGCTCTGGCCACTCGCACTCCCTGTAATTTCTCGCTCCTGCCCAGATGTGCACAGCAACCGAGGCCAGTACAGTGTTATGTATTCTTGACAAGTACCGGTCATACATCAGCGTCATTTCTAAAGTATGCATGCCCAGAACACTATCGCTGCTGTGCACATTCGGACAGGAGCGCAAATTACAGGAATTATTTGTTGAATGGGGGGCAGAGCAGCACAACTGAGATGAGCCCATTGAACCCAATGATCGCTAGTCAGAGTGTTGGACAATTTTTTTTTTTTTTGGGGGGGGGGGCGCTTGGTGACTGCAGGCCTAGGGCACTGGAAAGTACAAATCCGGCCCTGATGACGGTGTCACACCATCTTAGACATGTCTTGCCTCAAAGCGGAGAGTCACACTGGAACAGCTCTCCTGGCTGCTCTGAACAAACAGGTGGATCAGTGGCTGACCCCGCACCAACTGGAGATCGGCAACCTGGTGTGTGACAATAGCTCATTTCGGCTTTGAATTTGGGAAAGTTGACACATGTACCCTGCATGGCACATGTGCTAAATCTAATCATTCAGAGATTTGTGTCTAAGTACCCAGGCTTACAGGACGTCCTGAAGCAGTCCAGGAAGGTATGTGGGCATTTCAGGCGGTTTTACACAGCCATGGCACGCTTTGCCGATATTCAGCGGAGAAACAAATTGCCGGTGAGACGCTTGATTTGCGATAGCCCGACTCGCTGGAATTCAACGCTCCTGATATTCAACCGCCTGCTACAACAGGAGAAAACTGTCAAACAGTATCTCTACACCTACAGTCAAAGGACATGCTCTGGGGAGATGGGGATGTTCTGGCCGAAGTACTGGACACTCATGCGAAATGCCTGCAGGCTCATGCAGCTGTTTGAGAAGGTCACAAACCTGGTGAGTCGCAGTGAAGGCGCCATCAGCGACTTGATCTCATATGCTTTCTTCCTGGAGCATGCCGTGCGTAGAGTGGTGGATCAAGCTGTGGAGGAGCGTGAACAGGAATAGGAACAGGAGGAAGAGTTGTGGGATTAATTCTCAGCAGAAGCAGATGATTCCTCAACACCTGCGGCAGCACAGAGGGGGGAGGAGGAGTCGTGTTGGGAAGAGGAGTCAGATGATGAGGAAGGTGTTTCTTTTTTTTTTGGAGGAGGAGGCGGAAGAACAACCGCAGCAGGTGTCGCAGGGGGCTTGTGCTGCTCAACTTTCCCGTGGTATTGTTCGTGGCTGGGGGGAGGAGGAGAACTTAGCTGACGGACTGGAGATGGATAGTACGTCTGCATCCAACTTTGTGCAGATGGCGTCTTTCATGCTGTTCAGCCTGTTGAGGGACCCCCGTATAAAAAAACTCAAAGGGAATAAGCTGTACTGGGTGGCCATGCTACTAGACCCTCGGTATAGGCACAAAGTGGCGGAGATGTTTCCAAATCACCAGAAGGCAGAAAGGATGCAGAACTTGCAGAACAAGCTGGCAACTTTGCTTTACAGTGCGTTTAAGGGTGATGTCACAGCACAACGGAATAAAGGTGCCACTGCCAGTAATATTCCTCCTCCCATGTCCACACAGGCAAGGACAGGACGCTCTAGCGATCTCATGGTGATGTCGGACATGCGGACATTCTTTAGTCCAACATCTCGCCTTAGCCCTTCCGGATCCACCCTCCACCAATGCCTCGACCGACAGGTAGCCGACAACCTGGCCTTGTGGATGTAAACACTGTGAGCAGCGATGAACCCATGGACTACTGGGTGCGCAGGTTTGACCTGGGGCCAGAGCAGCTCTGGCTGCACTGCAGCTGCAACAACAAAACGAAAGGTATGTACATGTGTCAATTCTCCTCCGCGATTGTTACCTTGCCATGGGAAGGGGCTTGCGTATCACAATGAAGCAATGACCGCCGGCTATACGAGTGTCTCGGGGGGGGGTCACACCCAAGATAATAAGGTCATTGCTTCATTGTGGACAGACCAGATTCGATCAGCTGGACAGTCACTGTTCTGTCATTGAGCTACCTCAGCCCGGCGACCATATGGGCTGGAAAGCCGCCATCATCTGCACTCTCGTCATGGTGCGCACCAGTCCAGCACGGCCGTCACAACACAAACAGCTGTGTGCGGTGCGTTACTGTAACAATCTCTGGAGATGCAGCTGCGGGCAGTCAGGATACCCCCGCAGCTGCTTCGGTTTCCCTGTCAGGCGTTTCTCTTGTTCCTCCGGCGTCTAGCACGCCGAGGAGGGGACTGTCAGTGGCTCACAGGGCGGCTTTGTCGCGCGCACGCGCACACAGACGGGACCTTTATGCGGGGAGGAGGCGCGTCAGCTGACTGGCCGGTCGGCTGACGTCAGGGGAGACTCTCGGCGTTTCCGATTGGCTGATGAGTGTGGGCGTGGCCGAGGGGTCTCCTCCGCTTCTTAAGCCGATTGGAGTCACTTGCAAACTGTCTGCTGTTGCGAATGCTACGTGTTAGCACTCAGACCTTAGATAGATCCGGTGTGCTTTGATCCGGGAGGAAACCAGGGATTTCACACAAGACTAGGATTTATTATTGTTATTGATATATATATATATATTGCTTGATATCCTGTGTTTGACTTTGGCTCTCTTCTGACTTCACTTTTGCTTTACGATTCTGTACTTTAGCCCATCTGATCCTGTTGTTAACTCTGCCTGATATATCTCTATCCTCTTGCCTGCCGATTTTGTACTGTATCTTCCTGTCTGTTGCCGATCCGTTCTGTCTGACTACTCCACTCACCAGTGAGCCCTAATCACTGGTGAGGTTCATTACTGATAGTACCCACCAGCTCCTCTGGTGAGGTTCTGCCAAACTAAATCAGTATTACTGTTGCACCAAGCACTACACCTGTTACACCTTTTGTATTTGTTGTCACGGCAGCTTTTGATATACCAGCATTATAGGTGATTCTGCAGATCACCTTATAATCAGGTATATGTCTGCATTATAGGTGATACTGCAGATCACCTAATAATCAGAATTCTGCCTCTTGCTGACACAAATCGTTACAGTTACACAGTGAGTTTGGTCTGTCAGTGTGAAGCAGTACACTAATTACACTACCTGATTGATGTATACACATGCAAGATGTTTTAAAGCACTTTAGGCCTCCAATTTAGCATGCAATGTGATTTCTGCCCTTAAAACGCTGCTGTGCGTCAAATCCAGATTTTTCCAGGGGACTTTTGACATGTATCGCACTCCTCCACGCAAAAACTCAGATGTTAAACACCTTGAAACATCTTTTCCATCACTTTTGTGGCCAGCATAAATGTTTCTAGTTTTCAAAGTTTGCCTCCCCATTGAAGCCTATTGCGGTTCAAAAAGTTCGTGCGAACCTTTGTGGAGGTTCGCGTTCGAGGTTTGCGAACCTAAAATTGGAGGTTCGAGCCATCTCTACTTCCATTGTGGTAAATTTACTGCACCACAACACAGTGTAAAACGGCCCTAAGAGTAACTCTTATTGGGAGTGGGAGAGATTTTACCTTTACAGCTAGATTTTCATTGGCTCCGGGACTTTTTCCCCCTCTTAAGACTGGGTTTTCTCAGACAAACTTGCTATTGGCTTCACACTGGTGGCAAGTTTGTTTTCACCTCACAGTTCCTATTTAATGAGAATTCTTGCGTATAAATTAGCTTTCGGTTGTATTAATTAGCTATTTGGTCATGATTAAGCAGCTTTGATTTGTTTTTATCCAGCTTCATGGTCCTGGGCAACAGGCGGTACAACCATAGGGGCAACAGGGCGATTGCCTGAGGGCCCTAAACATTGCTGGGCCTCCCTAGGTCTTCCCTCTACTTGTGCTCCATGGGGCCCCTGCAAGGTTTTTAGCAACTCACATGTCCCTGCTGGCATGCTCCTGTATTAGTCCATGCTTCTTGTCTTTATCCCTACTGGACCCATCTTCTCAGTGACCCCGCGCATGTCATTATGTTTCTGAGAAGAGTCACCCCTGTGAGGATGAAGACTAATGGTCAGCAGTCAGCCAGCAGGAACAGGTGAGTTGTTGTACTGCTAAAAACTTTGCAGGGGAACAAGAATTGGGGGAGACCTGGGATGGCCTAGCAGCACTTTGTGGCTGGCTTGGGGGCCCTGGAGGTGAATTTGCTTGTGGGGAAGGAAGGACAAGGGAGCCCCCAGGTTTACTTTTTCCTTGGGGCACTTTTATAGCTAGAACCGTTCCTGGATTCCAGAATTTTTTACATGCAGCAAATTATATATACAGCAAAATCTCTAGTCATTGTTGGAATGCATTCTAATAATGCAATCACTGCCACCACATAAATCACCATTGTTGTATCATGGTACTGTTGTTTCTGTGCCATGTGGCCATTCCCCTATGTATATGAGCTCAGTTTAAATCCTGCAGGACTAATTACCTAATTAAAATAAATAAAGAAGCATATTCCAGACCCCACCTGTCAGGGAACAAGGTTTCATGATCAAAAGTAGTCAAATGGAACAAGCATTTATGTGTACATATATGAAGAGGGGGTGTGGACAAAAGAGACAGTGCCATTTGTATTGTGGGGGACATTAGCTAGTATCTTTGTTTCATCTTTCTGGGTAAATTCAAATGAGTTAAAATGTAATAAACACTTTATTATTATTATTATTATTATTTAGTATTTACATAGCGCCGACATATTATGCAGCGCTGTACAGTGTGTATATATATATATATATATATATATATATATATATATATATATATATATATAGATCTTGTCACTAACTGTCCCTCAAAGGAGCTCACAATCTAATCCCTACCATTGCCATATGTCTATATTATGTAGTGTAAGTACTGTAGTCTAGGGCCAATGTTAGGGGGAGCCAATTAACTTATCCGTATGTTTTTGGAATGTGGGAGGAAACCGGAGTGCCCGGAGGAAACCCACGCAGACACGGAGAGAACATACAAACTCTTTGCAGATAGTGCCCTGGTTGGGATTCGAACCAGGGACCCAGTGCTGCAAGGCGAGAGAGCTAACCACTACGCCACCGTGCTGCCCTTAAATAAAGGGAACATTTAAACAATACAATATAACTCCAAGTCAATCACACTTCTGTGAAATAAACTGTCCACTTAGGATATCAACACTGATTGACAATCAATTTCACATGCTGTGCAAAATGGAATAGACACCAGGTAGAAATTATAGGCATTTAGCAAGACATCCTCAATAAAGGAGTGGTTCTGCAGGTGGTGACCACAGACCACTTCTCAATTCCTATGCTTTCTGGCTGATGTTCTGGTCATTTCTGAATGCTGGTTGTGCTTTCACTCTAGTGGTAGCAGCCCACTCAAGTGGCTCAGGCAGTGCGGCTCATCCAGGATGGCACATCAATGCTAGATGTGGCAAAAAGGTTTGCTGTGTCTTTCAGTGTAGTGTACAGAGCAGGGAGGCACTACCAAAAGACAGGCCAGTACATCAGATGTGGAGGAGGCCGTAGGAGGGCAACAACCCAGCAGCAGGACTGCTACCTCCACTTTTGTGCAAGGAGGAACACGAGGACCACTGCCAGAGCCCTGCAAAATGACCTCCAGAGGGCCACAAATGTGCATATGTCTACTCAAACGGTGGGTCAGACTCAATGAGGGCCCAACGTCCACAGGTTGGGGTTGGGCATTTGCTAGAGAACACCAAGATAGGCAAATTCGCCACTGGCACCCTGTGCTCTTCCCAGATCAAAACAACTTCACACTGAGCACGTAACAGACGTGACAGAGTCTGAAGACGCAGTGGAGAACGTTCTGCCGCCTGCAACATACTCCAGCATAACTGGTTTGGAAGTTGGTCAGTAGTGGTGTGGGGTGGCATTTATTTGGGGGGCCACACAGCCCTCCTTGTGCTCACCAGAGGTAGCCTGACTGCAATTAGGTACCTAGATGAGATCCTCAGACCCCTTGTGAGACCATATGCTGGTGTTGTTGGCCATGGGTTCCTCCTAATGCAAAACAATGCTGGACTTCAAATGGCTGGAGTGTGTCAGCAGCTCCTGCAAGATGAAGACACAACCACAAAAGCTACCAAGCCAGTATGTCGCACACTACTACTATAAAAAAGGAAGTACACTGCAATAAGATCATGCAAAAATATAAAATATTTTTATTTTTTATTTATGATAATTAGAAAAAAGTCAAAATGTGCTAGTATAGACTATAATCAGTGAGTGCCAGACCAGACTAGAGCCCACCCATATCACCCCTCCCATCATAAAAAAACACATACTCGCCTCAATAGTGGACCATATTGGTACCCCACACTACCTCCAGTAATCACTACGTGAGGTATCCTGAGTCCCTCCCCTTTTTGCTTGGAGAATATGTCTTAGGTATGCTAAATAAGACTATAAATATAAAGTAAATTGGCCGGTTAATAAGCTATCAATATAATTGAGAACTTTGCTGGCAATAATATCAATGGCCACAAGATGGCGAAGATAACATCAATGAAAAATTCTGTTGAGCAAAGATGCAATAACTAACTAGGCCACAAGATGGTGCCAAATTTCCACTATGAACAAATATAGATGTGTAAACTGAATTGACCACAAGATGGAGCAATACCCTTGACGTCACTTTTTTCCGGCTATAAATACTGTACGTATCCCATCACGTGACACACGCTCTGACGAAGCTCCGGGGGCGGGGCGAAATGCATTAGCGCGACTCACAAACACATACGCACGCTGAGCCGCCATGCCAGCATAGTAACAGCACTGCTGAAACTAGAGAATCAGTCTGGGCCCAGTGAACTACCATGGAGACACACAGTGCAGCATAGAAGCTGAATATTAGTGAAACGATAAGTATATAATTCTATCTATACTAATGTATGAGGACATTCATCTGTGGAGGAGTCCCTGTTGCGATTGGACAGGTGGACAAGCGTTTGGGTGTCAAATATTTCTCCTGGAATGTGAATGGAAATAACCCTTTGATGCAAAATCCAGATGATGAATCTATATTACACATGCAGCGAATCAAGAGGTCTATATAGACTATCTCACTGAATAAGGAGGTCTAACTAGATGTACACTTGTTGCTGCAGCGAAGACAATCATCTATGCACTGATGTTGCACTCTTTGATATATAGCCAGAATATCAGACTCACTGTGTCTTGAAATATATATATATTTTTTTGAAAACATGCTATATATATATTTTTTTTTTCTGATGGTACCACAGCTCTATTGATGGACATTAGTGAATAGCAGGCCATAGATTGTTACCATTTGTAGCCACAATGGACTTTACCAGAATATGATTCTTATGTGACAGATTTACCAAGCGCACATTGGTTGAATTGTAAGCTGGCGGCAATATCAGCGTGATCATATTGGTGCTATATTTTCTACCTCTGTGAGAGTATTATTATTATTATTGTTTACCTGGTCATTACCCAAAAAGGGGGGGACTCAGGATACCTCACGTAGTGATTAATAGAGGTAGTGTTGGGTACCAATATGGTCCACTATTGAGGCGAGTGTGTGTTTTTTTATGATGGGAGGGGTGATATGGGTGGGCTCTAGTCTGGTCTGGCACTCACTGATTATAGTCTATACTAGCACATTTTGACTTTTTTTAATTATCATAAATAAAAAATAAAAATATTTTATATTTTTGCATGATCTTATTGCAATGTACTTCCTTTTTTTATAGTAGTAGTGTGCGACATATACTGGCTTGGTAGCTTTTGTGGTTGTGTCTATATTCTGGTTTTGCCAGTGTGTGCACCTATTTTTTGATAAATACTGCATAGATATATAAATTCCATGCTAAAGAATTAATCCATTATTGTAGTAAATTTGAGATATTTCCTGCAAGATGAAGGCATTTATACTATGGACTGGCCCACTTGTTTCCCAGACCTGAATCCAATTGAGCACATCTGGGACATCATGTCTCGTTTCATTCACCAACAGACTGTCCAGGAGTTGATGGATGCTTTAGTCCTAGGAGGAGATCCCTCAGGAGACCGTCCGCAACCTGGAGCATGCCCAGACATCTTAGAGAGGTCATACAGGTGCGTAGAGGCCAAACACACTACTGAACATCATTTTGTCTTGTTTTAAGGACATTACATCAAACAGTCTGTAGTGTTTTTTTCCACTTTAATTTTGCGTGTGACTCCAAATCCAGACCTTCAAGGGTAGATAAATTTGATTTCCATTGATAATTTCTGGTGTGATTTCATCAGAAATATTAGTGGTAATGGAATCTGTTTAATCAAAAGCAAATGCTTCCAAAACTTACTTAAGTTATATTAGACTGTAGATACATGTTGTTGAAGGGTTAGTGTATTAGCAGTGTGCAATGTAGCACGGTGGCGTAGTGGCTAGCAATCTCGCCTTGCAACGCTGGGTCCCCAGTTTGAATCCCAGCCAGGTCAACATCTGCAAGGAGTTTGTATGTTCTCCCTGTGTCTGCGTGGGTTTCCTCCGGGCACGTCGGTTTCCTCCCACATCCCAAAAACATACAGATAAGTTAATTGGCTTCCACCTAAATTGGCCCTAGACTACAATAAATACACTACACAATATAGACATAGGACTCTCGTAGGGATTAGATTGTGAGCTCCTTTGAGGGACAGTTAGTTACAAGACTATATACTCTGTACAGCGCTGCAGAAGATGTCAGCGCTATGTAAATGCTAAATAATAATAATGTAGTCATGTGCTTACACCTGCAATGAGAACAATTTGACAAAATCCAGAACAGACTTATATGTTTAAAAAAAAATCCTCTGCAAAGTTGTGACTGCAATTGCACAACCACTAAGTCAATAACTTTTCAGCAACCTTTGCTATAATCCAATGTAACACAAATGAGAGCTGAAAACTCTTGTCACCTAGTAATCGTTTAACCTACGATCTCCAACCCTCAGGAAACCAAGATAATTCATACGAATTGAAGAAGCTGTTCACTTTTTCTGGAAATCATACTTTCCCCTGACTGCATTTAACTTGCTTCTGAATCTGACACTAATCTTCCTCATCATCTAATTTTATGTCATGCAAATTACTTTTACAGCAATGCACAGTAACAAATATGTATTATTCAAAACAACATAAATAAGTAGTAAATGAAATATACCATTTGAAATGACAAATATACTATTACTCCTATGTCGACATTAAAATTTAATTTAGCCATATCCTCACGTTTCATGTTTCTGCACACTAGTCTACTGGGAGCCCTGCTGTTGATATATGGAATGAGGATATTATCACAGGGGAGTTTTATTTGGAAGACATTTCAAGCACTATATCATAAACAAAAAAAAATTCTTGAAATCAGCTGACAGTCCTACAGGGAACATGCTTTGCTCTAATGATGTTTTGTTGTATCGTATAAAAGACATGCACTCCCGACATGCTCGTTAACTTTACAAAATGTCAGTTTTCTAAGATGCCAGAAGTTCCAATTAGTTGTTCTAAATTTAGACAAGAAGTTAGTTGCATGGAAACGGTACAGCAGGCAGTAGGGGTCATAGGTAGAAAGCATCCTGAGACATTAGGCATGTTTCCAGCATTTAGCGCTATAGGAAAAGGATGGAGGAAACATGACTGACAGGACAGGAGTTTGTGGATTATAAATTATTCACTCTGCATGTGATCATTAGCTTTGTAGCCACAAAAGTTACTACGAGTGCTTCTTAAAATAACTGATGTGAAGAGGGAAAGTATAGTCACGTTGCTAAGAAAACATATTTGATACGAAATTACCTCTGAGTGCAAAAATGTGTATCTTTCCAAAGTGTTATCATGATTGTGCTTAGTGATAGGTGGAAAATTCTCCTGACGTGGGAAACTCCTCTGACCTTGGAAACAAGAGCAATCTAGCAAATGAAAATCACTAGCCGTCAATCAATTAACTGGCAGCTGCCCTATTAGTACTGATGATCGTGATTTGATTATTTACGATTTCGTGAAATGTCAAGTCATTTTCATAATTACAATTGTAATGGGAAAATCATAATCACAGAAAATTACGCAAAATTTCATATAATTACGACCATACATACATTTTCGTAGTTGCAATCGTATTTGGTAATTACAATCATTTTTGTAATTACGATTGCTTTTGGGACAACATTTTCATAATTCCAAAATTTTTTATAATTACAAGTATTTTTTTAGATGAATTTTTGCGTTACTGTAACGATTGGGGTCAGTGAACAGATTTTCTGATTATTGGTGATCTGCGGTATCACCAATAATACAGATGCTATACCTGATTATGTGGTGATCTGCAGAATCACCAATAATGCTAGTATAGCCAGATACAAGACTACCAATGTGAGATAGTGTTTGGTGTAACAGTAATTAGGATGAGCGGATTCACCCGAGAAGCAGGCGACCCAGACAGTACTGCAGCCGGTGTTCACTATTGGGCAGGTGAGTCAGACCGTGCTGCAGCCGAGAGTGTCGGAAGCACCAACGCAAGTAGAAGATAATACAACCAGAGCTGAACTACTGATCACCTGTGGAGCAGGTGATTCAGGTAGTACTGCAGCCTAGTAGTGTTTGGTGCACAGCACAAAGAAGAGTAATACAATTAGTACTGCACTAACGATCCCCTGTGGAACAGGTGATATGAACGGTATTGCAGCCTAGGCGTAGTTGATACAGAAGGTACTGCAACCTAAGTGTAGGCAATACAGACAGTACTGCAGCCTAGGAGTAGATGATACAGACAGTACTGCAGCCTAGGAGTTGGTAATACAGACGGTACTGTAGTCTAAGTGTGGATGATACAGACAGTACTGCAGCCTAGGAGTGGATGATACAGACAGTACTGCAGCCTAGGAGTAGATGATACAGACAGTGATTTCCCTCACCAGTGGCTAGGCCCACTGGTCCGGGTAGCGAGGTCAGACAGGCAGAGTAGGCAACGAGCGGACAGGTACAGTACAGAAACGGAAAACTGATTCAGCGTCAATAATAAGCAGGGTTGGCAACGTGAATCAGATGGCTGAGGTACAGAATCGACAAACAGGAGGATAGTCAGAGTAAGCAGAAAGTCATAACAAATAAACAATGCAATTAGTATTTTAAGCTATTAATAAAATCTGGCTAAGTGTGGATCCCCGGCTCCGGTCGGTTCTAACACACTTTGGGATCTGACTAGGGTCTGAGCGCTAACACGCTAGCATTTGCAACAGCAGACGAGGAGCTACTGACAGGCCTGTCCTATATATACCCAACCATGCTCCACAGCACCGCCACAGTCACTTAGCCAATCCGGACGCTGGCTGGAATCAGCTGACCGCGCGTCAGCTGACTCCCCTCCTAGATGCATAAAGGTCCTGTCGCTCGGCTCGCGCGCGCGTAGCCCTTAACCTGTGAGCAACTTGAAGGACCAGGCAAGGTCTCAGCATGTAACCGCATGGCAGAGGCCGCTGGCTGATACGCGGAGATAGCCGCCATGCCGCTTGTCTCTGCGGCGGTATCTCCGCTATCTATTACAGTTACCCATAGTTTTGTAATTTTGTGTCATTTTTTTGCAATTGTTTTAAACTACGGAATTACGAATGAAACACAAAATTGCAATTTAATGCAGAATTATGATAAATTTTCTGAAAATTACGAATTACAATTTTGTGTAAAACGGTAATTGCAAACTTCATGCTGGAATTACGAAAATGCTAACTTTCAGCTCATCACTACTAATTAACACAGCTAGTTAGCAATTAGACAAATGGGGACATTTACAATAACAGTGGCACCAAATATTATTATTATTTAGTATTTATATAAAGCAGACATCTTCCATAGCGCTGTACAGAGTATACTGTCTTATCGCTCAGAGGGGCGCACAATCTAATCCCTACCATAGTCATACTGTATGTCTATGTATGTGTCGTGTAGTGTATGTATTGTAGTCAAGGGCCAATTTAGGGGGAAGCCAATTCAATTATCTGTATGTGTTTTTATAACATGAGCAGAGCAGATAATACAGAGGCATATGAAATAACAGGTAGAAGAGCAGTCCTGCTCTTAAAGCTTAGAGTCTAAATAAATAGTAAGATGAAACACAAGGTGACAAGAATCACTAAGCTGTAGTGGTCTGACTAGGCAGTAGCTGGGTCACTTATAGCTGGACAGCATCTCCTAGATCAGCTTGCATCTTGGCACCATGTCTTTCTCTGCTATTATTCCCAACCAGCATGGTGGCGTAGTGGCTAGCAATCTCGCCTTGCAGTGCTGGGCCCCCAGTTTGAATCCCAGCCAGGTCAACATATGCAAGGAGTTTGTATGTTCTCCCTGTGTCTGCGTGGGTTTCCTCCCACATCCCAAAAACATACAGATAAGTCAATTGGCTTCTCCCTAAATTGGCCCTAGACTACAATACATACACTACATGATACATACATAGACATAAGTCTATAGTAGGAACTAGATTGTGAGCCCCTCTGAGGGACAGTTAAGTGACAAGAAAATATACTCTGTACAGCGCTGTGGAAGATGTTGGCGCTATATACAGTAAATACTAAATAATAATAATAATAATAATAATAATAAAACCTCCCCCTCTCTCCCCCTACTTTCTTCTGTATGTCTCCTTCTCTGTCCTCCTCCATCTCCTCCACATCTCTATTCTAACCCCACATTCCTTCTCTCTATCTCCACCACTCCCACCTTTCTTTCTTAGCTTACTCATTCTCTCTCTTTTTTCTCCCATTTCTCTCTCCGCTTCCTTTTTCCCCGTTCACAAATCAAATAGATATATTTTTTATTTAACATTCTAGAAGGCTCAGCTCCTTCATTGCTGATGAAAGACCAGACTTCTCAAGTTGCCTGCATTGATTTGTATGCCTAAAGAATAATACTTACAATGTTTTGCCACCTGCTAAAATATTGTATTTAGGAAAGAAAGCTTCAAAACAGACAAGAAACAATTACTTACAAAAAATGTGTTGTAATGCAATAATTGGATTATGAGTCACAACCTCATTATCTAAGAAATAAGAAAAAATAATGCCGAACAAATCTGTGACAAATGTGCAAAAATGTATAACACACTTCATGTATTCTGTTTCTATTTAATCTAGTCTAATAGCAAAAGCAATTTTGTTAGATTGGTTTAGTTATAAGTAAACATTCTGTAAAATAATTGAGTTTACATTCTTCAGTGATTTTCTATTATATATGGGTCAAATTTAGATTCTTTTGAAATAACACATTCCATTTCAAATCACAGCAGAACAGACACAAGTTTCGGTGTAATTTATTCTGTAAGAAAGGTACACTAACACTTTACGATACCTTTGATGAATATTGGTTTTTTTTTTGGGGGGGGGGGGGCTAGAGAACAGTGTTTAAAAAATATTTTTGATATGGGAATAAAATAATCTTTTGAATGACTGATTTCATGATTTTTGACAAAACCATTTATGAGTCCAGGATCTGCCCATCTTACTTAAAGGGAACCTGTAGTGAGTAAAATTATTTAAAATAAACACATGACGTGGCTGCAAATGAATATTAGCGTATATACTCGCAAGAAAGCCTACCCGCATATAAGCCGACCCCCCAACTTTTACCTGAAAAACCAGGAAAAAATGATTGACCCCCATATAAGCCAGGGGGTAGGAAATGCTGGCCGCGTGATCCCCTCAGTGTGTCCCAGTATAGCTAGTATAGTGCCCAGTATAGCTAGTATAGTGCCCAGTATAGCTAGTATAGTGCCCAGTATAGCTAGTAAAGTGCCCAGTATAGATAGGTAGTGCCCCAGTATAGCTAGTATAGTGACCAGTATAGCTAGTATAGTGCCCAGCATAGATAGTAAAGTCCCCAGTATGGGTAGGTAGTGCCCCAGTATAGCTAGTATAGTGCCCAGAATAGGTAGGTAGTGCCCAGTATATCGCCCCAGTATGGGTAAGTAGTGCCCCCCCCCCCCCCCCCCCGCTGCTATTACCTTAGCCGGCGCCGCTTCCTCTATTCCCCTCTCCTGCTCGTAACTAATTCACAGCAGCGCTCTCCACGGCTGCTGTGATGAGGAGGATGCAGGAGAGAGCGCGGCTTCCTGTAGTGGCGATGTGTATCGCCCTTACTATGGGAACCGCTCTCTCTCTCTCTCCTGCTTCTGCCTCATCATCACAGCAGCTGTGGAGAATGCTGCTGTGAATTAGTTACGAGCAGGAGAGGGGAATAGAGGAAGAGGCGCCGGCTAAGGTAATAGCGGCGGCAGCCACGGGGGGAGCAGGGGGGAGGTCACGGACCACATGACTCGCAAGCAAGCCGACCCCCCAACTTTTGGGCCACTTTTTGGGGGTCAAAAATTTGGCTTGCTTGCGAGTATATACGGTATATACTAACCTCACCGCCAGTTCCTCCCAGAAGCTCACCATTTTCTTCTTACAGTGATCCCTTCCAGTTCTGACAATATTTTGTCAGAACTGAAATATACTAGTTGCTGTCAGTTATAGATCAGCAGCTGTCAGTTACAACTGAATGTGCAAGGTAATGTCCATGTTTCCTTATGGCTCAAGTGGGTGATATTATAGTTTAACAGTGTGCTGACCAGGAAGCTGTTATGGTGTAATGGCCCTTTTTGAAATGGAGGACGGAGAATTCCATTGATCAAAGTGCACAATTGTGACGCAACAGAGGATAAAGAGATTGAGTAGTAGACTACATAGGAGGTAAGTATGACCCGTGTATGGTTATTTTGACTTTTTATTTTCTGTTCAGGTTCTCTTTAAGGTACAGAGTTGACTTATCATGAAAACGGAAACAAAAGTGGAGCAGAACATCTAATCAGAATGCAGATCATAAAGATGCCCAGCAGTGGAAGGGAGATCACACACACTACCTGTAAAAAAAAATAGTGACAAGAGTGGAATGTGATTACCACTAACCTTGCTTTTTCTTTGGAGGGGGGGGGGGGGGGGGAGAGGATACAAAGCAAAATCAAGGGGTCTGATTTGTGGTTCTCGGTAATTTCCCCACTTTTGTACTAGCTAGATCTACAACTTGTAAAGCCTAGCCAGGGCACCATCTGCATGCAGTTTGTAAGTTCTCCTCGTGTCTGTGTGGGTTTACTCCAGGCACTCTGGTTTCCTCCCACATCCCAAACACATACAGATAAGTTAATTGGCATTAAGGAAAGCTTTAGCTACTTGACACTTGCTTAGTGTCACTTTTTTAGGGTGAGGCTGACTTAACCTACTGTACAAGCTTTTGAGATGAGAGATATTGGGGGCCACCTATGACTGCTGACAGATATTGGAGGCTTTAACCACTCTGGCGTTCTATTACCTGCACCAGGGTGGCGGCGCAGCAGTTTTTGTTTACATTTTTTTTTAAATCAGCCTAGCGCTAGCTACATGATGCCCCTCTCCCTGCGGCGTCCAGCGCGTAGTTCCGATCGCCGCCGGTGTGTAGCCACGTAAGGAAATCCTGTTCAGGGCTTCTCCCGTCGCCATGGGGATGATCGCGATGACGTCATCGACGTCGTGACGTCATCCGGAGTTTCGATCCACCCCGCAGCGCTGCCTGGCACTGATTGGCCAAGCTGCGCACGGGGTCTGGGGGGGCCTCTATCGCGGCGCATAGCGGCTGCGGGCGCCGGCGATCAGAATAGACACGCAGCAAGTGAAGTGCTGGGGGGGCCTCTATGGCGGCGCATAGCGGCGGCGGCGATCAGAATAGACACGCAGCAAGCGAAGTGCTTGCTGCGTGTTTGGAAAAAAAAATTAAGCAAATCGGCCCAGCGGGGCCTGAGCGGCGCTCTCCGGCGGTAATGGACGAGCTCAGCTCGTCCATACCGCTAAGGAGGTTAATGACTGCTGGCAGTTATTAGAAGCCATATTTGACTGCAATCATATTGGAGGTCAACTATGACTGCTAACAGAGATTGAGAGGCCACTTATAACTGCTGGCTAAAGTGGGAGCTCTGCTACGGACTACTAGGCCACAGTGTCTATCACTCACCAGGCAATCACTGCTGCTTGGCTTGTGTTAAACGTACAATTATTGGGAATGTGACCTTCCTAGCACCACGTCCCTCAAACTGTGGTTAAATCACTAAAAGGAGATGAGGCTGTGTTCTAAGGAGTTGCTGCTTAGCAGAAAGGAAGCCACAAGGGATTAGTAACAGTGTAATCCTATTAGCATTAGAAGATGGCCCCCAAACAGAGAGGTCCAGGGGAAAATGCCTCTCTGTCCCCATGCCAGTCCCCACCCCGAATTAAACTTCATGGTGACCTTCTGGAAAATGAAACCTCTTGGTTTTGAGGATAACAGATTTCAGTGTTTGCCGAAAATGTGTAGTTTGGTAATGATACAAAACTTTGTCATTAGATATGGTGTGCAGATAAGCCCAGGATCAGAAGAACGGAACATATCAGTTTAATAGATATAAGCATTCCCTCCAGACCCTTTACATATTTGTTAGAAATTTTACATAAGCTAAAGGTATATAGACAAATTTGATGCAGAAAAGAACAACTCTGAGGGGACACTGACATTTAAGTTATGGGCCTCCAATATTAAAATTATGGGCCCAATCCAATTTAATTTTTCTTCTAAGTTTTTCCTAGGAAATAATTTTTGATCTTGTTTATAATAACTTTGCACTCGAATTGAAAAACAAAAACTGTGAAAAGTGGAGAAAAAGGACAATTATTTTCTTGCTTGCTAGTGGGCATTTTATTTATAATATGAAAATATCTCCCCACATCAGTGCCCTAATACGTTCTACTGAGCACCTTCTCATCAGACGCAACGAATGTGCCACCCTTTATATGGCCCACCTGTTAGATTGTAAGCCTATGGTAGGACTGTCCCCCTTTGCGTACCCAGCTTGATTATGCACCCTCATTGTTGAGACGTCTGCTCACAGACTTGAACTGACTTGAACTATTGTTACCAAAGACACTCACTATTATCTCATAATATTTTTTATTGTTTTTTTGATCTGTGCTCCTTATGTCCCAACTTGTTATGTAAACCACTTTTATCTACTGTACGGCACTGTGTAATATGCTGGCACTTTACAAACACAATAACCGGTTCAGCCCCACAGTGTCGAAAACCTCATGCATCCGAGCAACGTTCACCTCCCATTCATTCACCAATAACTTTATCACTACTTATCACAATGAATTGATCTATATCTCTTTTTTTCCGCCACTAATTAGGCTTTCTTTGGGTGGTACATTTTGCTAAGAATAATTTTTTTCTAAATCCATTTTAACAGGAAGATTAGAAAGAAATGAAAAAAATCATTATTTCTCAGTTTTTGGCCATTACAGTTTGAAATTAATATACGTTACCGTAATTAAAACTCATGTATTTTATATGCCCATTTGTCCCGGTCATTACACCGTTTAAACGATGTCTATATCACAATTTATGGCGCTGATATTTTATTTAGAAATAAAGGTGCATTTTTTCAATTTGCGTCCATCACTATTTACAAGCTTATAATTTAAAATAATATAATAATATACTCTCTTGACATGCATATTTAAAAAGTTCAGACCCTTAGGTAACTATTTATGTTGTTGTTTTTTTTTTTATAGTAATTTTTTTTAATTTTTTTTTCTATAAAAAATGTATTTGAGTAATTTTTGGTGTGGGAGGGAAACAGCCAATTTTAAATGTAAAAGAATGTAATTGTTTAAAAAAAAATGTATGTGGGTGTAGTTTACTATTTGGCCATAGTCAAAAAAGTCCTGGATGCGAACGATCTCGCATCCAGGAACTACAAAGAGGACGGGAAATTTTCCTTTTGGCAGAAAGACGGCGGTCTCTGATGAGAGATCGTCGGTTTTTCTGTGGGGGAGTTAGATCGGTGAATGGGAACTATATTCCCATTCACTGATCAGGGGGCTAGCGGCAGGCGGTGGGAGTGCACGCAGGAGCACGCACCACGCAGCAGCAGAGCTGCTATATATTATAGAACCCTTTAAGTTGACAGAGTGGTATTTGACTGGACGCCTGGTAGGAACCATTGGTAGATTAGATCAAGGAGATTAGCAGATTACTATACATTTGGACGTTTGGGAGACCCTGGCCCATATGCAATTACATTTGTCTCCGAAGTTTTCTCCTATGTGATATTTTAAAACTTGTCAACAAAATTCCTTTGAAACCACCAGAAAGCAAGAAAATACTCAAAATAATTTTGATAGTACTTTTTCATCTACATTTTGATACTTTTTCAGTTGAGTTGCAAAGTGCCAAAAAGCTATTTTAAATAGAAGATGAAAAATTATCTCCTAGGGGAAAACTCAGGAGTAAAAGTTAATTGCATATAGCCCCCTGACTGCCTTTTTTTTTTTTTTTTTTTTATAATGTCCTTTACCCCTTGTAGCTGGGTCTCCAATACATACGCGTGCCAGATTCCGTTTTTTCCTTTACACCTGACCACTAGGCCCTATTGCTTGACATGGGTAATAATCTTACCATGGCAGCAGAATTATGTTGTAATATATATTGTTTTCTTTCTTTAATTTAACTTGTTTCTCTTTTTATTTTTTTTCTGGGCTTGTCTGCTAATGGTTAAGCAGACTTGCACATTATTGTATACATTGTTCAGGGCAGCGCACACACTCCAAACTGAATTATGCAAATACCTTCTGTTTTAAGAAGCCAAAATTGTGTTTTGCATAACATTTTAGTAAGAGGGCTTTTTGATCCTTTGTAGCCCCTTACACACTCCTTGGAGTTCTGGTTCACCATGGGCTGCGTAGTCTTGAACTCTACGTATGTGTGAGTTATAACGCTGTCGATCATGCTTTCTGAGACAATCTAAGGATCATATTGATTAATTCGGGCAACGGGTCCCTCACTGAAAAAATAAGTGTCTACGTGGATAGACACTTGCAACCGCATGTCCATCGGTTACCCTCATATGTACAAGATACATTGCATCTCCTCACCCTTTTGGAGGGATTGCAATTACCTACGGATGCTTTGTTGGTGACCCTGGATGTGGAGGCTTTGTACTCCAGCATACCACAGGAGAAGGGAGTGGATGCTGTGGGTAGATTCTTGAGCGAAATGGATGTGGGTGAGATACCACATAATCAATTCCTCCTGGATTGTTTGAGATTCATTCTTCAGAATAATGTCTTTATCTTCGATGGCGTCCACTACCTCCAGGTGCAGGGGGCGGCCATGGGGACTACTTGTGCTCCCTCTTTGGCAAACCTGTACCTGGGGGAGTGGGAACGCCATCTATTTGGTAATGATGCCCTCGTCGTATACCTGTGCCACATTGTGTCCTGGCATAGGTATATAGACGATGTGCTGATGTTCTGGACTGGCGGTAAAGATCTATTGGATGAATTTATCATGGCTTTGAATTGCAATGATTGGAACTTGAGATTTACCATGGATAGTCACAGCAGCTCGATCTCCTTTCTGGATCTTACTGTCAGTGTCGACGGAGACGGCCATCTATCCACCCAGATTTATCGCAAATCCACAGCATCCAATGCTTATTTACATGCAAGCAGTGCGCATCCATCACACACTATACGCGGTATACCTACCGGACAGTATTTACGTGTCCGGCGTAACTGTACTGATGATGTTACATTTGAAAAGGAAGCAAAATTGCTACGATGCCGATTTAAAGAAAGAGGTTATAAAGACCGCTGGCTCAAAAAAGCATACAAACGAGCCAAATCAACTAATCGTTCCGATCTCTTACAGAAGAAGCCAAAGATCTTGGCCGACTCTAAGGAGACTCGTTTAATTACGCGATATAGCGACCAAAATCGGGAGGTGGATGGCATTCTCCAGCGACACTGGCACATCCTCACTAAGGACAGTATCATTAAAGAATTCGTTCCCTTTGGGCCTCAGATTACTTATAGACAAAGCAAAACTCTGGGGGATTTGCTTTCCACAAGCCATTTTTGGGGGAAAAAAGGACCCGATAGTCATTGCAAAGTTAAGGGCACGTATAGCTGCGGTGGATGCGCCTACTGCCAATATTTACAAATTGGAAAATCGGTAGTTTTACCCAATGGCCGCAGGTGGTATTTGCAGCATTTTGTCAACTGCAATACCCCTGCGGTCATTTATCTGCTCTATTGCAGATGTGGCTGTTTTTATATTGGGAAAACTTCCCGTGCTCTAAAAGAAAGAATTAAAGATCATGTAGGAGATATCACATGCTGTAATTTTAAATCCCCAATTTCCCGCCATGTTCATTTTGAACATCGGGGGGATGCCCATTATGTTAGATTCATAGGACTCAATGTAATTCATCGACATCCTAGGGGGGGGGACGTGGATAGAGCTTTACTTCAATTGGAGTCCCGTTGGATTTTTAATCTTGGAGCTACGAGAGACAAAGGCCTTAATGATAGCATTAACTACCGGGTTTTCCTCCCGAACTAGGCTTGTTGTGGAAATGGGTCCTCTAACTGTCTCTGGGTCCTGCTCCTCTGTCTCCCAATGTTCCCATCTGTGCTTTCCCTGCCTCACCTGCTTGGAGGGGTAACCCCCCTCCTTCTGGTTTCGTCCCCGCTGCTACGTTTATACTGCTCACTTTATATCATGGACATGATATTTCTGCATGCCCATCGATTATCTTCTTATTTATACGGCTGTCCATACCCTCTGTGTGCTATATTATTTATAGTATACTCTTGACTATATGGCCATAGCGGCTGTTGTGTAATCACTTTTGGTTCACTCTGCCTCGCTATGCTGGCCATTTTTGGTTGTATCATATGTTTATTTGTTGCTGATATTATTATTGTATTGTTTTGATCTTTTGTTTTCGCCGCCTCTCCCCCGCCCCTCTCCGCCTCCTGCCCTCCCCATTTCGCATGCGTCACAGCGGGCATCTGCTTCAGGATGTCCCCTTCCGGCTCGCCGGGGTGGAGCGCATTGTTTGCGCTCCAGTGACGCATGCCTTGGACGCCCCCGCGCCTTGACGCGGGGCGTCCATACGGGAGTACGCACGTGCGGGGGGCGTGGCTGGAGCCGGGGATCAATGCGGCCAGTATAAGAACGCCGCTATGGCGTCTCAGTAACATTCTCTCCGCTGTTTGCCTTTGAAAAGGCCGTTAGGAAATGGCGAAACATGTCAGGCCAATCTACAGGGAGTTAACTCTGCCACCCTGCCACCTGGGACACTTCTCCATCCATATTATCTCATTTTTGGACATTACCACGGCAATTGGATTGGTAACTATTGTACCTCACATGCATTATACACCTGGACCTCCATTAATGTTTTTGGAACTTTGCCACCTTGCTGACATACCTGTCCACCACAGTATAGTGGACCTGTAGCCCTGGAGGTTTGCTGGCATCATCTCCATACACTCCTTGCTTGTGCATGGCTCTCTTCATCCTGTTGCAGATGCTTCTGTTGCCATTGGCTTTTACATCATGCGCTGCATTGCTTGGAATTATATCCTTTACTAACAACCTGCTGACAGCCTGCTTGATTCACTAACCATCAACTACCATCATTTTTTATCCCTGCGAGTGGGGGGTGTGTCTTGTGAACACCGACAGCCAACATTAATGCATTGTTTCATCTGCTACATCATCAGCCCCTGCGAGTGGGGGGCTTAGCTGTATCATCATTTGTCTTGTGAACCCCCCAACAACACCATAAATGGAGAACTATGTCCATTAAGGTCCAGTGCATGTTTCTCATACCAGCTATAATATTCCATTAACACATTTTTTTGGGGGGGACTGCAGCCCCATAGTTTGATGGAGATTTTGAGTACTCAGTGGCTTTTTGGGGCGGAGTTGTGTGATAGACTTTTTTAATGTTTATATATAGATTGTGTATTTAGATCTAGTTTTAGGATTTTTTGTACTTATTCATCAATAAAGTTGTTTACAATTTTCATGCACCCAAGAGCCAATCCTCTTTTTCGTTGCCTTTTATTATTATTGTTGGCAGGATGCATGAAAAAAGTCTTTTTTGATAATTAATATCATTATTAATTTACTTATTACTCCCAATCAATTTCAGGTTTTCCTTTTTGAGTAATTTGTACATATTGATTAATTCTATTGCCTTTTAATGCACTTACAATAGTATACTGTTTGACCAGTTGTTATGTTTTTACATTACAAAAAATATAAGTTGTCATGTACAGAATGCTGATTTATGCAAGCTATTGCTATGAAGAATATGTCATTGTTTATTACTGTACTTTGATGTCTTATTAAAAAAAATAGATTTTTTTTGAAAAAAAACAAACAAAAAACATCAATCTAGTGTTTTATTTTTTATTGTAAGTAAATTATATCTACATACAGTGGCTTGCAAAAGTATTCGGCCCCCTTGAAGTTTTCCACATCATATTACTGCCACAAACATGAATCAATTTTATTGGAATTCCACGTGAAAGACCAATACAAAGTGGTGAACACGTGCGAAATGGAACGAAAATCATACATGATTCCAAACATTTTTTTTACAAATAAATAACTACAAAGTGGGGTGTGCATAATTATTCGGCCCCCTGAGTCAATACTTTGTAGAACCCCCTTTTGCTGCAATTACAGCTGCCAGTCTTTTAGGGTATGTCTCTACCAGCTTTGCACATCTAGAGGCTGAAATCCTTGCCCATTCTTCTTTGCAAAACAGCTGCAGCTCAGTCAGATTAGATGGACAGTGTTTGTGAACAGCAGTTTTCAGATCTTGCCAAAGATTCTCAATTGGATTTAGATCTGGACTTTGACTGGGCCATTCTAACACATGGATATGTTTTGTTTTAAACCATTCCATTGTTTCCCTGGCTTTATGTTTAGGGTCGTTGTCCTGCTGGAAGGTGAACTTCTGCCCCAGTCTCAAGTCTTTTGCAGACTCCAAGAGGTTTTCTTCCAAGATTGCCCTGTATTTGGCTCCATCCATCTTCCCAACAACTCTCACCAGCTTCCCTATCCCTGCTGAAGAGTAGCACCTCCAGAGCATGATGGTGCCACCACCATATTTGACAGTGGGGATGGTGTGTTCAGAGTGATGTGCAGTGTTAGTTTTCCGCCACACATAGTGTTTTGCATTTTGGCCAAAAAGTTCCATTTTGGTCTCATCTGACCAGAGCACCTTCTTCCACACGTTTGCTGTGTCCCCCACACGGCTTGTGGCAAACTGCAAATGGGACTTCTTATGCTTTTCTGTTAACAATGGCTTTCTTCTTGCCACTCTTCCATAAAGGCCAATTTTGTGCAGTGCATGACTAATAGTTGTCCTATGGACAGATTCCCCCACCTGAGCTGTAGATCTCTGCAGCTCGTCCAGAGTTGCCATGGGCCTCTTGACAGTATTTCTGATCAGCGCTTTCCTTGTTTGGCCTGTGAGTTTAGGTGGACGGCCTTGTCTTGGTAGGTTTACAGTTGTGCCATTCTCCTTCCATTTCTAAATTATCGCTTGAACAGTGCTCCGTGGGATGTTCAAGGCTTTGGAAATCTTTTTGTAGCCTAAGCCTGCTTTGAATTTCTCAATAACTTTATCCCTGATCTGTCGTGTGTGTTTTTCGGTCTTCATGGTGTTGTTGCTCCCAATATTCTATTAGACAACCTCTGAGGCCCTCACAGAGCAGCTGTATGTGTACTGACATTGGATTACACACAGGTGCACTCTATTTAGTCATTAGCACTCATCAGGCAATGTCTACGGGCAACTGACTGCACTCAGACCAAAGGGGGCTGAATAATTACGCACAACCCACTTTGCAGTTATTTATTTGTAAAAAATGTTTGGAGTCTTGTATGATTTTTGTTCCACTTCTCACATGTACACCACTTTGTATTGGTCTTTCACGTGGAATTCCAATAAAATTTATTCCGGTTTGTGGCAGTAATATAACAAAATGTGGAAAACTTCAAGGGGGCCGAATACTTTTGCAAACCACTGTATACTTTTCTAATGAATCTAACATTCCTCAAAAATACTGCAGCTACTATAGCACAAAATCAAATACAATGTGCCTTATTTTTCTTCAAATGGAAAATTAAATACATTCATCCTATGCAACAGTGTGCAACAATTCAAAGCAGAATATTTCTAAATGGAATACAAATAGTGTTAAAAAGTACCTACAGTTCTAAAATCATCAAGATCCATTTATTGTTTATGCAAAGCAATGAACTCTGCTAATACTTTTTCAACCGCTGGAGGACTATCATTTTAAATGTAAAGAAGAGAAAAGCCATTTAGGTAAATTTGGCCCATAGCATTGCACAGATAACTTGTAAGAGTTTCAAGAAACTAAAACTTTGCTCAGCTTCAAAAGTTGCGACTAGGAGAGCACATAAAATCTTTAGAAGCTTCAGAGGGTGTATCAGCAAGATTATCTAATGTCTTCCAATAGTTTCTCCATAACTGTACTTCCGCAAGCATTCTTCTTTAAAGCAGATCTGAGATGAAAAACGAACTACTGTAAAACAAGTAACTTGTCTATATATCTCATCTAAAGTTTACACAGCAAATATGGATGCATACAGTTTATGATGATTTATTCCTGTCATACAATGAGAGCAGCCATGTTCTGTTTGTCATCATTACACAGGTAATCTGCAACTGCATCTCCACCCCTCAGCCTGTGAAAAATTCACTCCCCCCTCCCCTCTGCCTCTAAAATCTCTGGCTAGTAACCTCCTCCTCCTCCTGCCCAGACTGAGCTCCCATAAGCCCTTGCTACATGGGTCTGAGTGCCTTGGCGTTTTGGAGAAGCTGTGGGCAAGGCTTGTTTAGTTTATAGGGAATTAGAGTACTAAAAAAAACAAAAATAAAAAGGATTTGGCTTGAGGAATGCCCTATAAACTATATGTAAGTAACACAATTCTGCAATGAATAAAGGTTAATCTCGGATCCACTTTAAGGGGCGTAAATATTTGTCTATGCAAATTAACGAGAAGTGAATGAGCGGTGAAAATTGCACTGGTACTGAAGTAGTTAAAGCGGACCTGAATTCAGAACTTCATCACAGCTCTAAAAATAAGCAACAGCATAATAACCTTTGTCTTACAGTTGATACAAATCTTGCAATACATTTGCTGTTTGTCTACTTCTTGCTTTCATGGAAGCAGACATTTTGTTAACCTCCTGCATTTACAAATAAGCTCTCTGCAGTGGCAGTCAGTTGACAAAACTAGGCAATTAAATGATAACTAGTGCTTAGTCATAGATGAGGGGGAATTAGACAGGCTAAACTCCCTAAGTGCATACAGGGTGCTTTCCTACATGTTTTCCTTCTGTCCTGAGCAAGAGTTCAGGTCCACTTTAAGAAGAGTAATCATCGTAATATTTGGAAATTAAATTAAAATGACCCTGCAGTGAGGGATGAGGAGGCCGCCATACTGATTTAATTTTAAATAATGGCAATGGCCTGACTATTCTGCTATTCTGCTGATCCTGTGTGTTTTATACTCTCAGCCACTGATCCAGAATAAGTATGCAGATCACGTGCTCTAACAAAAATTTCACCACATTAGCTACATCCGTATTTCAGGTGTATTCCAGCAGGGGCGTCTCTAGCCATTCTGTCACTCCAGGCGAGAAAACCTGTGGCACATCCCCAAACCGCCCCCTCTCTGTCTGGGGATCAGTACATAATCCCTTGGGCGACAGAGCAGAGCAGATGCTGTACAGACACATTATCAGCCTCCTGGCTAGTGACATGTGTGTTGCTATATGGGGGGTTGGGGGCAACGGGTGGCATGCAACTATGCAAACTTCTCCAGGTGGAAGGGTGAACAATACAATGTTTGGGCATCAGGGATCAATAAAGATGTGGCATGCCAGCTCTTTAGCAGACACTATTTGGCTGATCCACACCTGCTAAGCTGACTCCTGATTCTTGGCCACGGCTGTCTTTATTGTCCACCCATGCCAAGTAGAGACCAGCTTGCGTACGCACCTTCAGAAGAGTCTGATTAAGAAAGTCACTGATTGTTGAGATCACAGATTACTACAAGATTGAGAAATTTAAAGCGGAATATAACCCTGCATTTCAACTTTGCTCTAAAATATTATTTACAGCATATTATATGCAAAAAGCATTTTTTTTTTTACTAGACCAGCATTGGAAGGGTTAAACACAGACGTTTCAAGTTGTGGAGAGATATGCAGAAGTTCAGATTGTTACATTCTATGTATCTATTGATAAACAGTTACACACTCTTTGGCAGTCCTCCAAGTTCCTTCTGTAAACAAAATGTATCTCTTTTCAGCTTCGGATGCCTCTGCAGAAATCTAAGGGCCCGTTTCCACTATCGCGAATCCGCATGCGGG
This sequence comes from Hyperolius riggenbachi, assembly GCF_040937935.1. Lineage (NCBI taxonomy): Eukaryota > Metazoa > Chordata > Amphibia > Anura > Hyperoliidae > Hyperolius > Hyperolius riggenbachi. The sequence goes on from NC_090646.1 coordinate 154,761,516, forward strand.
CAACGCATGCGGATTCGCACAGTCAGTACAAGTGGATGGGACTGTTTCCACTTGTGCGTTTCCCCGCACGTTTTTCTGTGCAGAAAAAATCTGCAGGGTAGGGGCCTCAGAATTCGCCTGCGTGTGGAATGCAGGCGAATCGCACGCAATGTATTTAATAGGGAAATCGCATGCGTTTACCCCATGCGTTTTTTGCCGCGATTTCGCATGCGATTTCGCATAGGTACCCATGTTAATTCACACAGGCAGTGACATGGTTAAAATCGCATACAGCCTTACCTATGCGAAATCGCATGCGAAATCACATGCGAAATCACGGCAAAAAACGCATGCGGAATCGCACCCGCATGCGATTTGCCTGCGGTGATTCGCCGGCGATTTCGTAACGCTATAGTGGAAACGGGCCCTCAAGGAACTTTAAAGCCCTGTGTAACCCTTCCAATGCTGGTCTAGTAAAAAAAAATGCTGGTTGCATATAATATGCTGTAAATAATGTTTTAGAGCAAAGTTGAAATGCAGGGTTATATTCCGCTTTAACCACTTCCCGACCGCCCACTACACAGGGGCGGCGGGGAAGTGGAGCCCTGCAGGACGGCCTCACCCACAGAGGCGGCGGTCCATTTAAGGGCATGGGCGGAGCGATCGCGTCATCCGTGACGCGATCCTCCGCCGGCGCCTGTCACCGCTCGCTCGCCGCAACATCCCGCCGGCTATACGGAAGCGCCGGCGGGATGTTAACCCCGCGATCGCCGCATACAAAGTGTATAATACACTTTGTAATGTTTACAAAGTGTATTATACAGGCTGCCTCCTGCCCTGGTGGTCCCAGTGTCCGAGGGACCACCAGGGCAGGCTGCAGCCACCCTAGTCTGCACCCAAGCACACTGATTTCTCCCCCCCCCTGCCCCAGATCGCCCACAGCACCCATCAGACCCCCCCCTGCCCACCCCCCAGACCCCTGTTTGCACCCAATCACCCCCCTAATCACCCATCAATCACTCCCTGTCACTATCTGTCAACGCTATTTTTTTTTTATCCCCCCCCCCCTGCTCCCTGCCCCCTCCTGATCACCCCCCACCCCTCAGATTCTCCCCAGACCCCCCCCCCAGACCACCCCCCCCTGTTTACTGTATGCATCTATCCCCCTGATCACCTGTCAATCACCTGTCAATCACCTGTCAATCACCCATCAATCACCCGTCAATCACCCCCTGACACTGCCACCCATCAATCAGCCCCTAACCTGCCCCTTGCGGGCAATCTGATCACCCACCCACACCAATAGATCGCCCACAGATCCGACATCAGATCACCTCCCAAATCCATTGTTTACATCTATTCTCTCCTCTAAACACCCACTAATTACCCATCAATCACCCCCTATCACCACTTGTCACTTTTACCTATCAGATCAGACCCTAATCTGCCCCTTGCGGGCACCCAATCACCCGCCCACACGCTCAGATTGCCCTCTGACCCCCCCTTATCAATTCACCAGTGCATTAATTACATCTGTTCTTCCCTGTAATAACCCACTGATCACCTGTCAATCACCTGCCAATCACCTATCACCCATCAATCACCCCCTGTCACCCCCTGTCACTGCCACCCATCAATCAGCCCCTAACCTGCCCCTTGCGGGCAATCTGATCACCCACCCACACCATTAGATCGCCCGCAAACCCGCCGTCAGATTACCTCCCAAATGTATCGTTTACATCTGTTATCTTCTCTAAACACCCACTAATTACCCATCAATCACCCCCTATCACCACCTGTCACTGTTACCTATCAGATCAGACCCTAATCTGCCCCTTGCGGGCACCCAATCACCCGCCCACACGCTCAGATTGCCCTCAGACCCCCCCCCCCTTATCAATTCGCCAGTGCATTAATTACATCTGTCCTTCCCTGTAATAACCCACTGATCACCTGTCAATCACCTGCCAATCACCTATCACCCATCAATCACCCCCTGTCACTGCCACCCAACAATCAGCCCCTAACCTGCCCCTTGCGGGCAATCTGATCACCCACACCAATAGATCGCCCGCAGATCCGACATCAGATCACCACCCAAGCGCAGTGTTTCCATCTATTCTCTCCTCTAAACACCCACTAATTACCCATCAATCACCCATCAATCACTCCCTATCACCACCTGTCACTGTTACCTATCAGATCAGACCCTAATCTGCCCCTTGCGGGCACCCAATCGACCGCCTACACGCTCAGATTGCCCTCAGACCCCCCTTATCAATTCGCCAGTGCAATATTTACATCTGTTCTCCCCTGTAATAACCCACTGATTACCTGTCAATCACCTATCAATCACCCATCAATCACCCCCTGTCACTGCCACCCATCAATCACCCCCTGTCACTGCCACCCATCAATCACCCGCTGTCACTGCCACCCATCAATCAGCCCCTAACCTGCCCCTTGCGGGCAAACTGATCACCCACCCACACCAATAGATCGCCCGCAGATCCGACATCAGATCACCACCCAAGCGCAGTGTTTCCATCTATTCTCTACCCTAAACACCCACTAATTACCCATCAATCACCCCCTGTCACTGCTACCTATCAGATTAGACCCCTATCTGCCCCTAGGGCACTCAATCACCCGCCCACACCCTCAGAATGCCCTCAGACCCCAGCCCTGATCACCTCGCCAGTGCATTGCTTGCATCCATTCCCCCCTCTAATCACACCTTGAGACACCCATCAATCACCTCCTGTCACCCCCTAGCACACCTACCCATCAGATCAGGCCCCAATTTGCCCCGTGTGGGCTCCTGATCACTCGGCCAAACCCTCAGACCCCCTTCCGATCACCTCCCCAGTGCATGGATTGCATCTATTTTCCCCTCTAACCACCCCCTGAGACACCCATCAATCACCTCCTGTCACCCCCCTAGCACTCCTATCCATCAGATCAGGCCCAATACAACCTGTCATCTAAAAGGCCACCCTGCTTATGACCGGTTCCACAAAATTCGCCCCCTCATAGACCACCTGTCATCAAAATTTGCAGATGCTTATACCCCTGAACAGTCATTTTGAGACATTTGGTTTCCAGACTACTCACGGTTTTGGGCCTGTAAAATGCCAGGGCGGTATAGGAACCCCACAAGTGACCCCATTTTAGAAAAAAAAGACACCCCAAGGTATTATGTTAGGTGTATGACGAGTTCATAGAAGATTTAATTTTTTGTCAAAAGTTAGCGGAAATTAATTTTTATTGGTTTTTTTTCACAAAGTGTCATTTTTCACTAACTTGTGACAAAAAATAAAATCTTCTATGAACTCGCCATACACCTAACGGAATACCTTGGGGTGTCTTCTTTCTAAAATGGGGTCACTTGTGGGGTTCCTATACTGCCCTGGCATTTTAGGGGCCCTAAACCGCGAGGAGTAGTCTAGAAAACAAATGCTTCAAAATGACCTGTGAATAGGACGTTGGGCCCCTTAGCGCACCTAGGCTGCAAAAAAGTGTCACACATGTGGTACCGCCGTACTCAGGAAAAGTAGTATAATGTGTTTTGGGGTGTATTTTTACACATACCCATGCTGGGTGGGAGAAATTTCTATGTAAATGGACAATTGTGTGTAAAAAAATCAAACAATTGTCATTTACAGAGATATTTCTCCCACTTAGCATGGGTATGTGTAAAAATACACCCCAAAACGCATTATACTACTTCTCCTGAGTACAGCGGTACCACATGTGTGGCACTTTTTTACACCCTAAGTACGCTAAGGGGCCCAAAGTCCAATTTAGGATTTCACAGGTCATTTTGCGACATTTGGTTTCAAGACTACTCCTCACGGTTTAGGGCCCCTAAAATGCCAGGGCAGTATAGGAACCCCACAAATGACCCCATTCTAGAAAGAAGACACCCAAAGGTATTCCGTACGGAGTATGGTGAGTTCATAGAAGATTTTATTTTTTGTCACAAGTTAGCGGAAAATGACACTTTGTGAAAAAAAACTATTAAAATCAATTTCCGCTAACTTGTGACAAAAAAATAAAATCTTCTATGAACTCACCATACTCCTAACGGAATACCTTGGGGTGTCTTCTTTCTAAAATGGGGTCATTAGTGGGGTTCCTATACTGCCCTGGCATTTTAGGGGCCCTAAACCGTGAGGAGTAGTCTTGAAACAAAAATGACCTGTGAAATCCTAAAGGTACTCATTGGACTTTGGGCCCCTTAGTGCAGTTAGGGTGCAAAAAAGTGCCACACATGTGGTATCGCCGTACTCGGGAGAAGTAGTACAATGTGTTTTGGGGTGTATTTTTACACATACCCATGCTGGGTGGGAGAAATACCTCTGTAAATGACAATCTTTTGATTTTTTTACACACAATTGTCCATTTACAGAGGTATTTCTCCCACCCAGCATGGGTATGTGTAAAAATACACCCCAAAACACATTGTACTACTTCTCCCGAGTATGGCGATACCACATGTGTGGCACTTTTTTGCACCCTAACTGCGCTAAAGGGCCCAAAGTCCAATGAGTACCTTTAGGATTTCACAGGTCATTTTGAGAAATTTCGTTTCAAGACTACTCCTCACGGTTTAGGGCCCCTAAAATGCCAGGGCAGTATAGGAACCCCACAAATGACCCCATTTTAGAAAGAAGACACCCCAAGGTATTCCGTTAGGAGTATGGTGAGTTCATAGAAGATTTTATTTTTTGTCAAAAGTTAGCGGAAATTGATTTTAATTGTGTTTTTTCACAAAGTGTCATTTTCCGCTAACTTGTGACAAAAAATAAAATCTTCTATGAACTCGCCATACTACTAACGGAATACCTTGGGGTGTCTTCTTTCTAAAATGGGGTCATTTGTGGGGTTCCTATACTGCCCTGGCATTTTAGGGGCCCTAAACCGTGAGGAGTAGTCTTGAAACGAAATTTCTCAAAATGACCTGTGAAATCCTAAAGGTACTCATTGGACTTTGGGCCCTTTAGCGCAGTTAGGGTGCAAAAAAGTGCCACACATGTGGTATCGCCGTACTCAGGAGAAGTAGTATAATGTGTTTTGTGGTGTATTTTTACACATACCCATGCTGAGTGGGAGAAATATCTCTGTAAATGGACAATTGTGTGTAAAAAAAATTAACAAATTGTCATTTACAGAGATATTTCTCCCACCCAGCATGGGTATGTGTAAAAATACACCCCAAAACACATTATACTACTTCTCCTGAGTACGGCAATACCACATGTGTGGCACTTTTTTGCAGCCTAACTGCGCTAAGGGGTCCAAAGTCCAATGAGCACCTTTAGGCTTTACAGGGGTGCTTACAATTTAGCACCCCCCAAAATGTCAGGACAGTAAACACACCCCACAAATGATCCCATTTTGGAAAGTAGACCCTTCAAGGTATTCAGAGAGGGGCATGGTGAGTCCGTGGCAGATTTCATTTTTTTTTTGTCGCAAGTTAGAAGAAATGGAAACTTTTTTTTTTTTTTTTTTTTTCTCACAAAGTGTCATTTTCCGCTTACTTGTGACAAAAAATAATATCTTCTATGAACTCACTATGCCTCTCAGTGAATACTTTGGGATGTCTTCTTTCCAAAATGGGGTCATTTGGGGGGTATTTATACTATCCTGGAATTCTAGCCCCTCATGAAACATGACAGGGGGTCAGAAAAGTCAGAGATGCTTGAAAATGGGAAAATTCACTTTTGGCACCATAGTTTGTAAACGCTATAACTTTTACCCAAACCAATAAATATACACTGAATGGGTTTTTTTTTATCAAAAACATGTTTGTCCACATTTTTCGCGCTGCATGTATACAGAAATTTTACTTTATTTGAAAAATGTCAGCACAGAAAGTTAAAAAAATCATTTTTTTGCCAAAATTCATGTCTTTTTTGATGAATATAATAAAAAGTAAAAATCGCAGGAGCAATCAAATAGCATCAAAAGAAAGCTTTATTAGTGACAAGAAAAGGAGCCAAAATTCATTTAGGTGGTAGGTTGTATGAGCGAGCAATAAACCGTGAAAGCTGCAGTGGTCTGAATGGAAAAAAAGTGGCCGGTCCTTAAGGGGTAGAAAGCCCTAGGTCCTCAAGTGGTTAAAGCGGAATATAACCCTGCATTTCAACTTTGCTCTAAAACATTATTTACAGTATATTATATGCAACCAGCATTTTTTTTTTTTACTAGACCAGCATTGGAAGGGTTACACAGGGCTTTAAAGTCCCTAGAGATTTCTGCAACCGAATCCGAACTTGAGTTAGATACTTTTTGTTTACAAATATGTGTTTATTATGACTCATCTCTCTCACTGAGAAGGAGCTTGGAGGACAGCCAAAGAGATGTATCTATTGATAAACAGTTACACACTAACTAAATAGAATGTAACCATCTGAATGTCTGCACGGAACTTAAAACCTCTGTGTTTAACCCTTCCAATGCTGGTCTAGTAAAAAAAAAATGCTTTTTGCATATAATATGCTGTAAATAATGTTTTAGAGCAAAGTTGAAATGCAGGGTTATATTCCGCTTTAAGTAAAACACACCCTGTACACTATAATAATAAGTTGTTGCAGAGTTATTCTTGATTCTTTTATCTGAAGGCATGGGACTACCTATATATCAGTTTGTCAACTTGCCATACAAGATTTCAGCCCCATCAAAAAGAGCAATCAATGACTCCCCGACTACAAATCAGTCAGGGAATAAATCAATTAACCATCTTTTACCATATCTATCGATTGAACCACTTCCCTGCTAGCTTTCTGCTGTTTAATATAATAAAAAGCTAGGCTGCTGTCAGATCACACCACTCCACATCTGTCTGCTTGATGAAAATTTACTGCCATGCCTGATCACGACTTTGAACACACTCAGAAGCACAGATAATGAGCCTGCAGGGGGTCTATAGATCACTGAGAAATTCAATAAAACCAATTGAATCTGCTAGGAAAATCGATCATGTATATGTGTAAATTTGCATCATCTGCCCTTATCAAATCCCCATCAAAGAGTGAAGCAGTACACACTGAAGTAAATCAACCAGATGTATGAGGATTCCAAAGCACAGAGCGCCACCGCCATTAAAAATGTAGTAAGAAATGTATGTAAATTATTTTAGGTCAGTATATTCTTGAAAAAAGGTGGATTGCTAAATCTTCCTTCTAATGTCACTGGTTTCTGCTACGCTGAACAATGAAATTTAATGATGCGATCTGTAAGTCAAATTGTGGAGGATCTGATTATTCAAAAGGTAAGGTTCAGAAAGTTCAGAATAAGAAAAATGAATGTCTCAGAACTGCTTTTTCTATAATATTTAAGGAAGAGACAACACACTGAAAGTTAAATGAAAATCTAAAATATAGGAGATTTTCATTATTGTTTCAACTATTAAAAGTAGAGGGGGAAAAATTAACAGAAACACAAAATGGGCCTGATGCAATTGTCAGACTCGCCAGCGTTACATTTAGCCCTAGGCAGGGTGATAAAAAAACTCACTTGGGCGATATTATAGCCCAGCAATTTCCTTACACCATATCCTATTACACTTTGCATGCCTCCAGGAAGTGATGCTTCCTGGCAGCCATGAGCGTTAGCTTAGACCAGACTGTGAACAAATGGGGAGCCCCGGCGACAGATTCAAAGATGCTTTGCCGGGACTCTGCTATAGCAAGAATAATTACAGTGACTCATACACTGTAATTGCAGGGCGGGACTTGCGGCGGGTGTTCAGCGGCGGGAGGGAAATTGCTTCAAAGTATCTCTGCAGCTACGTGGGGGGGTTGCAGAGAAGAGCGGCAGCCGGTGGGGAGCTCTGGGGGTTTCCTCATTAAAGGAGACCCCCAGATGCAGCGGCAGAAGATGGCGTTGGATGTTCGGCGGGTGTGCGCATGTGTGGGGAGCGAGGCAGTGGTGCTAATGGACAGCACCACAGGGTAAAACCTCGCTCCCCATCGCCCGGTAATAGGGAGCATCGCTCAGGCTTTCGCCTGAGTAATGCTCCCTAACGATCGTCCATCGCACAAGTGAAACTGGCAATAGGATTTGCCGGTAATCCTCGTGCGATGGAAAGGTGATAAGTAGCTCGCATCTGCAAGCTACTTATCACCTTGAATAGCATCAGGCCCAATAGCTATAGTGGAAAACAATGTAAATAAAGAAACGAAAAATACACTGCCATAGTCTAAAGAGTAGCCAGATTGCTCATGGTGACCCAGAACCACTAGAAAAAAAATAATGGGAAAAGAGACCAAAAACTCTTCTATTGAAAAGCTATAGGCTCACAATACACAGGCAGTTCAAGATGCAGCCTTGCTTTCAGTGGCATAGAGATGATTTGCATTTATGGGAGTGATGCATCCTGTGAAATCACCTTCGCTCAAGTAAGGGCTGGTTCAGACGGACGTTCAGAGGCGTCGCGTTCGTTGGCGTCGCGGTGGTGATGCGTTCGGGCTTTCAGCAGCGTTCGCATTGCATTTGGATGCGGTCGCGTTTTTTCTTCCCCTAGGGGGACATTACCCATACATGTAGCTTCCAGGGGCTCCTTGAACGCCAGGGAAAATCGGGACCCGAATGCCGCGTTTGTGTAAACGCGCGTGAAAGCTTGGTACAAACGCTCCCATTCACTTGAATGGGAGCGTTAAACGCCAAGCCCCGAACGCTGGCGGTAAACGCTGCACAAGCGTCCGTTTGAACCAGCCCTTAAGCTGAATTGTCACAAATATCTTCTGTTTTAAAGGGATCTAAGCAGCTCCTGGCTTCAAATAGCTGAAAGGGCTGCCATTATGAGAGGTTCACCCCCTGCTACCTTTCCACTGCCATTATCCAGGCTAGGTGTGAAATTCTTCAAGTGTAAGGAATGTTTTCTGTTTGAAGTACAGTGGGGAAGACTAAAGGCCCATACACACGTCGGATTTCCATGAAGGACGGGTCATTTGAACGTCCCGTCGTTCGCCCGCTAAATCGGGCGTGTGTACAGACTGTCGTTCGCTTGATAAGAGTGAGTTTGAGCGATCCGCCCGACTGAATGACGGAACGTTCAAACGACCCGTCGTTCACGGAAATCCGACGTGTGCATGGGCCTTTAGGGTTTGTTTGTGGTCAATTAAGTCTAATTAGGTGATTTCTTATCTGCCTTCCATCATCTGTTGTTCCTCCATCCACAAGTCCTTCCACAGATGGAAGAGGTAGAAGATTTTAACCCTTAAATGTAAAAAGATGAGATAAAATGAAAGTTTTTTTTATAATAAACCACATGATTAGAATGCATTTTAAATTTGCTATAGAGCTGCCTTGGGAGTTAAAAATGATGCTCGGTTTACTTTAAGAAGGCAAAATTACATTTAGCACTACCATGGTCTATGATACTACAAGATGGGCGTGTTAGGTGATAGTTATTATACAAATGCAGACATCAAGCCAACAAATGTTGATTCCGGCAATACCTTTAATGGTATTATTGCAAGCTTTCGAAACGTTACGTTTCTTCTTCATGCATTACACAGAACTGTATCAGAACCGTACAATAAAAAGTTTTGAATCACATACAGTCTGTAAAGAAAAGAAAGAAAAACTTTGAAAGGTCAGAGGCCAAATGGTGTTACGATTCCATGGTTACCACTGAATTGTAACACCATTTGGCCTCTGCCGTTTCAAAGTTTTTTTTACTTTTCTTTACAGACTGACTGACTTTTTAACAGTTCTGTTTGTTGCTGCACTCTGGCTGTGCGAAGATAAGTTGATTATTGTGTGTGTTTACCTGTAGTGACAAATGCTGCCAGAGTTCATTAGAACATGAGGACGTCTTTTTACATTTCAAAGGGGATACAACTGTGAGACATCATTGAGCCTACAGAATCATATATAAGTCTGCATGTGATCCAAAGCTTCTTGTTGTACGGTTCTGATCCAGTACTGTATTATGCCTAAAGAATAAACGTAACGTTTGGAAAGCTTGCAATAAACCATGTACAGTTAGTCATTAAAGGTAATACTGGAACAATGTTTGTTGGTTTTGATGTCCGCATTTCTGCTCCTCGACTAACACCGGACAACACTTTGCTTATAGTTAGAATACAAAATCTATTGCTGTCATTCTTATTATGTACTCTATATGCACCAGAAATCTAAAAACTGAGTCTTTCTCATTACTTACACTATTTTTCTTTATTCAGCAATCTCTGTGTGAAATCTACCCAGCTTTTTAAGTATATCACAACATATAGAAGGTGTCATGTTATATCCATCTACCATTCCCACTTTAATTTGTCTTGAGCATATGCAATATTTTGACAATGCATCATTATTTAGAGCTTTTCTTTTTGTATACACAATGCTACAATTGTCTTTCATTAAACCCATGTCATTATCTCGGCTTATATAACGATCAAAGTGCTCTTCTTCTCCAGGGACGAAAAAAAATCCTTTTTTCTCCTACAATTTTCTTGATGTAGACCACATATGAATCCAGCGCATGCCTGTGGGAATCCAATGCACCGTGTTGATTTTATAGAAAAGAGTGATTAAGTACCATTCTTTTTGCATTTCAGCTCTAGGACTTCTTTGTTCTCTATTTTTACATTTATTTCCGTGCGATTCACGCTGGTGGCATCTAGATAACTGTAAATCAGTGCGGGAAGCAGTGGTTGTCTTAGAAAATAGAGCAGGTATGTGGGAGTTGAACAAATTTTTTTTTTCAGATGTCTTAAAACAGCAGCAGCCCATGTAGGGACCAACTTGTTATGCTTTACACCTCTAAAGAATGAAAAGTATTAGTAATGTGCAGAAACCCTACCGGGAAGAAAGTGTGCAGCTGACCTAGTTACAGCATGTTTGACACAGTGGGTAATGATTCCAGTTTCCGAGGACGATGTTGCTTTGTAAATATTTGAGCTGAATGCAGCTGAAAATATTAGTTTGACTGTACATCTATATTAAATAATAAAAACAATTTACTGACTAGAAACTTTATCGGGAAAAATTATATTTTTGAAAATAAAATATGTTATTAATTTTATAAGATACAATTAGAAGTATTAAAGATAATTGTCCTTTAATTATTTTAAAGATTTAATTTTGAATTAAGCTTCTCAGACTCAAAAATTTATGCAAATGTATGTATCCTCCAGCCCCTTCGGCCTGATCACTCCCTTGTCGCTGTCCTCTGCCTTCTGGATCTTCCGTAAGGGCTCCCGTAAGTCGGGCCAGTCGGCGCATGCGCAGTGCGGCTGCACGCTCTCCCCACCACGCTCCTGTGGCTGGGAGCGTTCTGAGCCTGCACAGTAGTATTGTGCAGGTGCATAACGTTCCCAGACACGGAGGTGCGACGGGTGCGCACGTGGCCGGGCATGTGCAGTAAGCCCCGAATGGCTGAACTTACCAAAGCCCTTATGGAGGATCCAGAAGGCAGACGACAGCGGCAAGGGACGGATTAGGCCGAAGGGGGCTGGAAAAAGCCCCAGGTATCTATACATTTCTTCTATCCTCTAATCTAATGGTTCACTTTAAAGAGGCACTGTAGTGACATATAGTAGCATATAGTCAATTATTCAAGATACTCACATGAATTATCTTCAGCATCACAAGCACGTCCTATATCTACTGTATACACAGTATTGCTGTATATTGGTGTGTAGCCCTGCCCTCCCATTGATGTCACAGCCTAGGCTGATTAGATATATGGAATTCTCCTTACAGTGCACTTTGGGAGACAAGGTATTATTTTTACTGGCTTTGGAACACAGAGTAAACAAACATTCTGCAGAGATGCACCTGAAGGCACTAACGATGTTGCCCCTTTGATACATTTCAGAATGTAAATCAGGTAGAGGAAAGGGTGAGGAAATATTTTAAAGCGGATAAACACTGACAAAATAATACATATAGTAACATTGAAAAAAAAATAAGCAAGTAATGAAAAAGTGATTTTGACTTGGAAAAAACTGACTTGCTGTCAGTCAGAGATGGGGAACTCACCACAAGAGATAATTTTTTGTAGCGATTTCCCAGTGATTGTGTTTGAAAAACTCTTTCTGGGAATGAGTTATTGCAGCATGGTTGTTCTCAAAATGCTGAATAAAGCACTTTTGCAATCGTATCGTGATTGCAATGCTGCAATGTGAATGCTCTTATCAGGAGACATTGCACTAGCAATTTGCTGATCACCAGCAATCGCAGCACAAATGTCCCCCGGTTGCCCACAGTGTGAACCAGCCCTAACCAATGAGGAAGGAGCTATCAGACACTGAATGAAAAGCATTCATTAATACAAGCATTTTGCTTCCTCTTCTGTTGCCTGCTTGTTCTCCCTCTTCCTGCTCCAGAAAGAGGATGGTCATCAAGAGTTGTGTACTTTATGTATTTATTTCTTACCAAAGGTAACACTCTGGGTCGGACTGGGAGCTGGTAAAGCTGAGGAAATCCATTGCTGGCCAAGCAGCAGTAATCAGGTGTTGCTGCTCACAGTGAAGACTTGCTGCAGGTTTCTATTGGGAGTGATAACACAGGGTTTCTGCTGCTTGGCCAGCAGGTGGATTTCCTCCGTTTTTCATCCTCCCATTCCGACACTGGTAACACTAGCTTGTTGTGACAGTAAGACACCCTAGGATACACTAAAGTAGGTTGTGTCACATTCTTGGAATAAAGTATTGATGCTTGAACACTGCAGTGCCACCTTTCCCTTTGCTTTCAAGTTCCTGCGTCTCAGGCTAAGTTAGGGATGAGCAAGGTGCTGATTCCTCGTTTCTACTGGGATTAACCCTTGTGGAATCACCTACCCAATCCATTCCTGTAAGTCTCGCTGGATGCTTCTTTTCTACTAGCAATTGTAGCAGGATAAGTCCCACTGCACATAACAATGGTGCACAATTATGAATAGTGAAAACTAGTTAGGTCTAATATTTGCAGGCAAGCAGCAGTGCTGCTTATTGTCTGATCAAGCATGTGCAGTTGTAAATGTGGTACAATACACCTGCAGATAGCAAAAATAAATAATGATGATGACTACTTTATAACACAACTTTATTTTAAGCTAGCACTATAGTTTCTGCTCAAATTAAGTTGTCATATACTGCTACTGCTATATTATATCTATTCTGTATATTCAAGAATTAATGGTAAACATTATTTCAGTTTTCTTTTTTTTTTTTTTTCTTTTTGCAATGCTGTGGGCTTAGGTGCCTGCCTTACCAATTTATTGCACTGTTTGGCAGTGTGCCCAATAAGATTTTGGATTTGTGGAGGTGGTTTGGAAGCCTGAAAAGATTTTGGTAGAGAGGCAGTGAACTGGGCAGGAGAGCTGAAGCTGACCAAAAGTGTATCTTGATTAGGAAGTATAGGTGCCAATTATGAGGAGCTGTGGACTAATGTTAGGAAATAGGGTTATGAGGGCTAATGCTAGGGAATAGGTTAGCTTTACTAGTTAGTTTAGATGTCAGGAAAGGGTTTTTTTCAAGGGTGTAGGTCAGACTTAGTTATTGTGAAAGTGTGTTTTGATAAGGGATGGAAAGCAAGGGTGGAGAGAACTGTGGAGAAATTCTGAGAGAAATCACAGGTGAAAACAGCAGTGCAGACCTGAAATGCTACACTATAACAAAACACAAAACCAAGGACTGGGGAAGAGTCTGTGTTCATGGATAGGGAACTGGCTAATGGACAGAAAACAAAGAGTTGTGGTCAATGGATCGTACTCAAAATGGGAGACTGTTAGCAGTGGGGTCCCACAGGGGTCTGTTCTGGGTCCAGTGCTCTTCAATTTATTTATTAATGACCTAGTAGATGCAGTAGTGAGCAATGTTGCTATTTTTGCAGATGATACAAAATTGAGCAGAATCATCAACTCTCAGGAAGATAGTGTCATATTGCACCAGGATCTGGATAGGATGGCTATATGGGCACATACGTGGCAGATGAAATTCAATGTTGACAAATGTAAAGTCATGCATTTTGGACGTACTAATGGTCTAGCACCTTACAAAATAAATGGGATACAGTTGGGGACATCAAACTTGGAGAAGGACTTAGGAGTACTCATTGACAACAAGTTAAATAATCGTACTCAATGCCAAGCCGCTGTAGCTAAAGCTAACAAAATTTTGGGATGCATTAAAAGGGAAATAAAAACTTGAGATGCTAGCATAATATTGCCCCTGTTTAACTCTCTAGTAAGGCCACATCTGGAATATGGAATTCAGTTCTGGGCACCACATTACAAAAAAGATATTGCAGTTTTAGAGCAGGTGCAGAGACGAGCAACAAAATTGATACGTGGGATGGAAGGTCTCACTTATCAAGAAAGGTTAGATACACTGGGTTTATTTAGTCTAGAGAAAAGACGCCTTAGAGGGGATCTAATTAACATGTATAAATACATCAGAGGGCAATATAATAGCTTGGCGGATGAGCTTTTTGTCCCTAGGCCTTCTCTAAGGACTAGAGGACATGATCTGCGCATGGAGGAAAAACGTTTTAGCCATTTATTTAGGAAAGGGTTCTTTACAGTAAGAGTGATTAAGATGTGGAATGCATTGCCGAAGGAAGTCGTTATGGCAAACTCTATACCTGCATTTAAAGGGGGCTCAGATGCTTTCCTTGCGTTGAAAGACATCCATGGCTACAATTACTAGGTAATGCCTAATGATGTTGATCCAGGGATTTTATCTGATTGCCATCTGGAGTCGGGAGGGAATTTTTCCCTTTAGGGGCTGATTGGACCATGCCTTGTAAGGGTTTTTTCGCCTTCCTCTGGATCAACAGGGATATGTGAGGGAGCAGGCTGGTGGTGTTGTACTTTATACTGGTTGAACTCGATGAGCGTATGTCTTTTTTCAACCAAAATAACTATGTAACTATGTAAAACACATTGTCCTACATCCAAACCATTGAATATAAATATATATATATATATATATATATATATATATATATATATATATATATATATATATATATACACTGCAAATAAACTGTGGGAGGAGTTTCATTACAAAACCATCTATTTCAGAATAGGGAAAGATTTCTCATGGAAATGGGAGTGTCTGCTGCTAGTAGGGATAAAATTCAACCTGGGTTAAAGTTCCTCTTTAAAATCAAGTAAAAACATGCAAAAGAGAGAGCGCTCTGAGTGACAAATAATTAAGAGCATCCACCCTGCCAAAGACAGGTCTCACCTGTTCAGAAATGGCTGCTCGTAGGACACAGCCTCTGATAGCGTAGGTCCCTTTAGGGGCCAGGGACCAGGCTCACAATCCAGCTCCAGGCAGGGAATCCGGAGGGCCACCAGGGAGTCACGTTCTCAGTTTGGACACTTCCAGGGAGGGTGTAGGCAGGCCAAACGTTAGATCCTGGTGCACACTCACCTTGCGAGACCAAATGGGAGTGAGCGGCGTCTATGCGATGTTAGTAGCGTACTGAGTAGTATTGTGCGGCTAGCAGATATAACCACTGACTTACCGCAAATACAATAGAGTGGTGAGGTGGTAAGGTATAAAAGGGGGCTTATTTATTAGTAAAAACAACGCGTTTCTCAGAGAAAATGTTCTCTGTTTCATCAGGCTAATATAAAACAAAATGGCGGCATCTCTTTTTATAGGAAATGCTAAAGATTGGTTCTTTGGGATTGGCCAATCCACATTACATGGGCAGTACTATGCAAAATAGTGTGAGGTCATAAAGGTGGTGCTAATGATGTAACTTCCACTAGGTGGAGTATGTAAATAAGAAGGAGGAGTTAGAAAACAGCTCCTTTATCACAATACTATAAAAATCACTGAATGAAACAATTGAAAGTTGTATATATAGCAGTAACATTTTTTAGAAAGGATCTTCTTAATTTAAATTACTTGATCTTAAGAGGAAAGTAATATTAAAATTTCCCAATAATCAGTCACCATAATGGGGTACCATTAATGGTTCCCTAGGGTATATGTAGATAAAGAAAGGGAAGTGGTATAATGTGAATTCGCTCACAATTTCACATGGTTACAAACAAAACAGGCATCATGCACACAGATCCACATACGTATGTATATGTGGCATGTGGGTTTGCCTACCAATGGCTCTACCCCACAGCCACACATACCTGTTGTTCACAATCAAATCTATCATTATATACTTTGTAAATACGGAGGGGGGGGAATAAAAGAAGAGGGGGAATAAAATAGGAACCAGAACAGTGAGATTGATTGTCATCAAATATAAAATGTATGCATTAATATCCTATATCCCTATTAAAGAATATATAATGTCCCAGCTAGTCTATACCTCCGAATGTATTTCCTCTAAGCATTTATTAAGGCCATCTGGTTCTAGTGTCCCTAATTTGAGTATCCAATATGATTCCCTCCTACATAAGGTGCAAAATCTTTCATGTTTATTGGCCATAGGAATTTGTTCTATAATTGTAGCTTTTAGAAGTTTATAATTTTTTCCATGAACCAATAAAAAGTGATTTGAAACACTATGCTTGCTCTCCCCCTTTTTTATGTTAGATCTATGTTTATTGAGCCGAGTTTGACAATTTTGGGAAGTCCTTCCTATGTAGAACAAATTGCACGGACAGGTTAGTAGATAGATGACGTAGGTGCTCTGACACGTTACATAAGATTTGATTGTATAGTGTGTAGATCCTGAGGTAGCGAAGGTCTTAACTCCATCTACTATTGTCTTACTACATCGGCATCGTCGGGACCGGCATGCGTAGCATCCCACTTTATTCGGAACTGTTTTAATGCATTTATTGGTGGGTAGTTGAGATTTCAATTTGCTAGGTGCAATGTATCCTCTGATATTTTTACCACGTCTAAAGACCACATTTGGTTTCTCGGGCAGGGTAGTTTTAAGAATGGGGTCACTGAGCAAAATTGGCCAGAAACGGTTAAATATATGCCGACATTCCATTGACTGGCCAGAATAGTTAATAATAATAGGTAATTTCTTATGATTTGTATCAGTCTGTCTAGAGTCGCTGCCAGTGGCGTAGCTACAAACCTCTGGGCCCCGATGCGGAATCTGGATGTGGGCCCCCCCCCGGCAACAACAGCCCCCCCTCCCCCGGCAACACCCGACGGATGCACACACATATCAAAATCCCTATAGCCAGCTATAGGTACCCCCAGTATAGGTAGTCAGGCATAGGTAAGCCAGTATAGTTGCCCCCGGTATAGGTGAGATAGGCAGGCGCCGCCGGTATAAGTTAGATAGATAGGTGCCCCCAGTACAGGTTAGCTAGGTGGGTGCCTCTAATATAGGTAGCCAGAATAGTTGCCCCCAGCGTAGGTTAGATAGGTAGGTGCCTCCAGTATAGGTTAGTTAGGTAGGTGCCTCCAATATAGGTAGCCAGTTTAGTTGCCACCTGTATAGGCTAGCTAGGTGCCCCCAATACAGGTTAGATAAGTAAGTGCCCCCAGTATAGGTTAGATAGGTAGGTGCCCCCAGTATAAATTAGATTAGGTCGGTGCCCCCCAGTATAGGTTAGATTAGGTAGGTGCCCCCCAGTATAGGTTAGATTAGGTAGCTGCCCCCCAGGATAGATTAGGTAGCTGCCCCCAGGATAGATTAGGTAGGTGCCCCCCAGTATAGGTTAGATTAGGTAGCTGCCCCCCAGGATAGATTAGGTAGCTTCCCCCCAGGATAGATTAGGTAGCTGCCCCCCAGGATTAGGTTAGATTAGGTAGCTGCCCCCCAGGATAGATTAGGTAGCTGCCCCTCAGGATAGATTAGGTAGCTGCCCCCAGGATAGATTAGGTAGCTGCCCCCCAGGATAGATTAGGTAGCTGCCCCCCAGGATAGATTAGGTAGCTGCCCCCCAGTATAGGTTAGATTAGGTAGGTGCCCCCCAGTATAGGTTAGATTAGGTAGCTGCCCCCCAGGATAGATTAGGTAGGTGCCCCCCAGTATAGGTTAGATTAGGTAGGTGCCCCCAGGATAGATTAGGTAGCTGCCCCCCAGGATAGATTAGGTAGCTGCCCCCCAGGATAGATTAGGTAGCTGCCCCCCAGGATAGATTAGGTAGGTGCCCCCCAGGATAGATTAGGCAGGTGCCCCCCAGTATAGGTTAGATTAGGTAGGTGCCCCCCAGGATAGATTAGGTAGCTGCCCCCCAGGATAGATTAGGTAGCTGCCCCCCAGGATAAGGTTAGATTAGGTAGCTGCCCCCCAGGATAGATTAGGTAGCTGCCCCCCAGGATAGATTAGGTAGCTGCCCCCCAGGATAGATTAGGTAGGTGCCCCCCAGTATAGGTTAGATTAGGTAGGTGCCCCCCAGCATAGGTTAGATTAGGTAGGTGCCCCCCAGGATAGATTAGGTAGCTGCCCCCCAGGATAGGGCAGGTAGGTAGGTGCCCCGTCCCCATAATGGAGGGGGGGGGCCGCAGCCGCGGGGAGGGCAACCCGACCTCTCCCTCCCTTCCTCTTCCCGGGCCCCCCCCCCTCAGATGCAGAGTGAGCGGCTCACGGAAGCGCTGTAGGCAGAACTCACCTCCGTCCCTGGTTCCAATCGCCGCTGACCTCCTCTCTGGCTGGCTCTGCATAGATGCTTACACACGCAGCTTCCTGTTTAGCCGGAAGCTGCGTGTGTAACAGCATCTATGCAGAGCCAGCCAGAGAGGAGATCAGCGGCGAGTGGAACGCAGGGAGGTGAGTTCTGCCTACAGCGCTTCCGTGACCCGCTCACTCTGCATCTGAGGGGGGGGGCCCCGGGAAGAGGAAGGGAGGGAGAGGTCGGGCTGCCCTCCCCGCGGCTGCGGCTCCCCCCTACCAGCGCGCACGGGCCGCATGGCCTTCCAAACTGAGATGGGCCCCCCGGGCCCCTCCCCGCCTCCTCAGGAGCCGGGCCCGGTCGCCAAGGCGACCGCTGCGACCACGGGCCCTACGCCCTTGGTCGCTGCTGCAATCATCACCCTTAATACAATCACGTTGGGAAAATGTAGCCGCTTTTTTGTATGCTGCTTCGATTAATTTTGGTGGATAGTGTTTCTCGGTAAATCGAGTTTTAAGGATCTCCGACTGTAAAACATAGTCCTCATTACGTGTACAGTTACGTTGAATGCGTTTGAATTGTCCAAAGGGGAAATTTTTTAACCATGGTTTATAGTGAGCACTATTGAAGTCTAGGTACCCATTTCGATCAGTGGGTTTGAAATAATTGGTGGTGACAATTGCAGCAGAAACCGGATCAACTTTAATTTCTAGATCTAAAAAGTGGATCTCAGTTGGATGAGTATCCATGGTGAAAGTGAATCCGAACGTATTAGCGTTCAGGTAATCGACATATTGCTGAAGTCTATCTCCTGAACCCTCCCAGACACAGATGATATGCAAAAGGATTCCCGACCAAGTATTGAGTGCATAACTGAACATAATTATTTGAAGGTTGGCTTTTTTTGCTTTAAAAACACTTTTCTTTTATTGGTCGGATGAAATATGCTAATTTTTTGAAATAGGAATTTTGGGTTTTCATGAGCTGTATGCCAAAATCATTGATATTAAAACAATAAAAGGCTTGAACTACTTCAGTTGTGTGTATTTGAATCTAAAATATATGAAAGTCTAATGTTTATCTGTACATTACAGAAAATAATGAACTTTATCACAATATGCTAATTATTTGAGAAGATCCTGTATATATATATATATATATATATATATATATATATATATATATATATATATATATATATATATATATACACTGCATATAAACTGTGGGAGGAGTTTCATTACAAAACCATCTATTTGAGAATAGGTAAAGATTTCTCATGGAAATGGGAGTGTCTGCTGCTAGTAGGGATAAAATTCAACCTGGGTTAAAGTTCCTCTTTAAAGAGAATCTGTATTGTTAAAATCGCTCAAAAGTAAACATACCAGTGCGTTAGGGGACATCTCCTATTACCCTCTGTCACAATTTCGTCGCTCCTCGCCGCATTAAAAGTGGTTAAAAACAGTTTTAAAAAGTTTGTTTATAAACAAACAAAATGGCCACCAAAACAGGAAGTAGGTTGATGTACAGTATGTCCACACATAGAAAATACATCCATACACAAGCAGGCTGTATACAGCTTTCCTTTTGAATCTCAAGAGATCATTTGTGTGTTTCTTTCCCCCATGCACTGAAGTTTCAGGCTGCTCTTTTCTTCCTGCAAACAGCTTTGCCCTTGTTTGTAATTCCTCAGTATGTGAAAGCCCAGCCAGCTCAGAGGACGATTTATCCAGCTTGTAAAAGATAAGAGAGAAGAGAGAAGCTGCTCTAATCTAAATAACACACAGGCAGTGTGCATAGAGGGGCCGGGAAGGGGGAGTTCATAGCAGAACCACAACACTGAAGAACTTGGCAGCCTTCCAGACACAGGCCGACAAGTCTGACAGAGGAAAGATACATTGATTTATTAGAGACTGTGATAGCAGAAAGTGCTGCAGTTAGCCAAAACACATTAGAATAGCTTTTGGAACTTGTAGGATGATAAAAAACAGGATGCAATTTTTGTTACGCAGTCTCTTTAAAATCAAGTATGCTGTATAAGCACTAAAGCAGGAAGAGAAAAAATGGTTGTTTGTATTGTAAAGAAAGTACAGATTTGCAGATATATATAAGAGACATGTACCAGTTTCCAGCAGGAAAGGGTCGAGTATCTAAAGAATTTACTGTGATGTAATTGGCAGAACCAGCCTTAGAGAGGTGTAATTGGAATAATTGACTGGTTCACAATTGGCAAATGCATGCAACAAGGCTGCATATTGTCTCCTTATTCATTAAACTTATATGCACAATACGTAATGTGGAAAGGGGGTTTGGATGATGAGTAACTTGCTGGAATTAAAACAGCTGGCAGGAATATTAACAGTGTGAGATATGCGGATAATACCACTCTGAGGGATGAAACTGAGGATGAATTGAAGACTCTAGTCCAAAATGTTAAACAAGAAAGTGCCAAAGCTGGTTTACTGCTTAACATAAAGAAAACTAAAGTACTGTCATCTGCTCCAATGAACCATCTGCAAATAGATGGGGAAAATTTTTTAACAGATTTCATATTTCTGGGATGGACGATCTCTGCAGATAAACAAACATAGCCTAGATAAAATACACGTAGTAGAGTTCCACCCCAAGCGAATGTTCAAATATACACAAAAGTCTATAGATATGGGTTTTTTTTTGGAACAGTATAACTTTTTATTTTTCAAAACACAAGTCTTCCTGGTTGTGGATGTAAAGTATGAACATAATTCAGAGATCCAATTCACAAACAAGACTGCCTAACACGTATTTCATGTCCAGAAGGTGCTTCCTTAGAGGCACACAATGTGAAAAAAATATCAGGAATGAATCATAAAGTGCATGGCAACCCACAATCTGTGATACTGTGATACTGTGTTAAAAGCTATCCACGAAGTGTCCGCGCTGTCCCAACAAGGAAAAAGTTGTGTCTCTTTTCTAGTTGGGACAGCACGGACTCTTCGCTGACACAGTATCACAGATTGCGGGTTGCCATGCACTTTATGATTAATTCCTGATATTTCTGCACATTGTGTGCCACTGAGGAAGCGGCTTCTGGCCGTGAAACACTTCAGTCAGTCTTGTTTGTGAATTGGATCTCTGAATTATGTCCATACTTTACATCCGTAACTAGATCTCTGCAGATGATGACTGCAGCCATGAGATGAAGAGACGCTTGTTACTTGGGAGGAAAGCTATGGCAAATTTGGACAAGATATTACAGGGTTTAAAAATAAAGATACTACAGGAAAGAGATGTCACCTTACCAAAAAAGGTCAGTATAGTTAAAACTATGGATGTCCCAGTAGTAGCTGTGAAAGTTGGACTCAAAATATTGGTGTACACCATTGTCTGTATTATGTACCCCATGTTTGTTTCTTACTTTGTACAGCACCATGGAATATGTTGGCGCTTTATAAATAAATAATAATAATAATAAGGCCATGCATTGAAAAATGTATGCTTTCGAATTGTGGGTGTGGAGAAAACTACTAAGCGTACCCTGGACTGCAAGAAGATCTAACCAATCACGACTTAATGAACTAAGGCAGCAGTTTTCACAAGAAGGGTTGATACTACTAAACTCAAATACTTTGGTCAAATAATGAGAAGACTGGATTCTTTGAAGAAATCCGTGATGCTTGGAAAAATTGTGGGCAAAAGAAGAAGAGGACGGCAGAGACTAAAATGGGTAGACCGCATATTTGAAGGTATGAACAATCCCATGCAACAGCTGAAAAAAGCAGTGACGGACAGACTGAAAGGCACCTCTGGGGAGCAAAAGTACACATGGTAACGAAGAGTAGGGGTCGACTAAACAAATGAGGAGAAGCATTCAATTTTACAGCCACATCCTTTGCACAGAAAGCTTTCTGAAGGAGGTTAGCAAGCAAACACCAAAGACTAAGTATTTGCAAATGCCACATGTCTTACATACTCTCTTTCTATCAACACCTCATCAGACTATATCAAATATATAGCAGCTCCTTTCCCCATAAGCACACTACTTTTTTTTATACTTTTAAACAAAAACTCAAGGTGAAAAAGCAAAGCATACACCAACTCATTTTTTTTTCTTACTGATTAAGTCAGCGAAATCAAAGTTTCTTATCAGCACAAATCCATTTTGATGTTGTTATTATTCGTTCATAAACCATTGGAGTATTCTGCAGGAAGGAGAACAAACAGCCTGCATGGGCATAGTGCTGCTAAAATCAAACACAGCATCCACTGCTAATCACGGTTCCACCCTACTGTCCATTATCATTATTACAGACTATTCGGAAACACAGACTCTAATGGGAGAGGATTAACACATTACCATTGAACTTTTATAAAATACTCTAAATATAAACTGCACTAAAAGGAAGAAATGACTCAATGGTAAGGGGAGATATTGTTACAAACCCCACAGAACAAGCACAGGTGATCACTGTTTGCAGCAGGGTATAACAAGACTGAACACGGAAATAAGTGAATGCTGTTTATTAACCACAACCACACAGTGCATATACAAACAAATAAATTAGTGCAAACAAAACCCTAACTAGTCTAACTAAGCATACAAATATACAGTATATACACTTACTTGAGGAATACACACAGAAACAATATACAGGTTATATACAAATACATACAATATATATATACACATTTATTTTAAACTTTCTAGTCATTGAAAGCCTAATGAAGGATTTGACTGCTTCACTAGTTCATATTACCTCCTCCCAGCTTTCCTTATTGTTTGCATAGCTAGTTTGGTTGAAAGAATTACATTTGTCCATGAAGTTCACCAAGGAGAGAGAAAAAATAATGAATAAATACAAAAATTGGTAAATTTCCCCCCTGCACCCTCACATATCCCAGTTGATTCAGGGGAACACAAAAATCCCTTTTGAGGGTCTTAAACATTACAGTGTTCACGCCCAACTACTCCAAGAACTGAGTGTTCACCTTATCACAGACAGTCCTCAGTCACACTGTACCGCGCATGTGTGGCCCGGTCATGCACACATCCCATCACACTCTTGTCACTGAGGGCGTTCTGCACCTGGGCATTACACGCTGACTGTGGTGACCAGGCCAGCCAGCGGAGGATCAGAGCATCCGGAAAGGACATCGAGGGAGCCCACAGCCTAAAGGGGGCTGATGGAAGCCCCATGTAGGTATTAATTCTTTTATTTTTTTTGTCTCGGGTACATATTTACTTCCGTTGACTACTTTATTAACCTCCCTGGCGGTGCATTTCTGTCTGGAATTATGAGTCAAAAGCGGTACATTTTTTTTTCAAGAGTTTTAAGCCTCCAATGCTTAAGTCATAACTCACCAAAATATATCAGAATAAAAGCCTGGTAGACATTATGCACATAAATAAAAGACTAGAATACAAATTTGTTGAAATAATTACATTTATGAATAAACTTAAAACATTGTGACACTGTACAAAAAAGGCAGGCAGAGAGTAGTCAAAATCCAGGCAGAGGTTGGTGCAGGCAGCGGGTAGTGAGTAGTAAAACTCCAGGCAGACGTCGGTGCAGGCGGCAGGCAGAAAGTAGTCAAAAACCAGGTAGATGTCGGTGCAGGCAGCAGGTTGAGAGTAGCCAAAATCCTGACAGACGTTGGTGCAGGTGGCAGGGAGAAAGTAGTCAAAATCCATCGGCGTGAAGGAGTGGAAGGAGATGGGTCTCATGACGAGAAGCAGAGCGATTCAGGGAGCTCTTCTATGTGCAGGCACCTGCTCCAGCTTGATGGCACAGTCTTTAGCCTCCAGACGCCGTGTGGCCAAACAGGTGGAGCAACTGCAGCAAAGCCATCAAATCACTGCCACCTGTTGTTCTGACAGGAGCTGATGGTTTCAGATGCGGGACCATAGCGCCATCAAAGGGCTAATAACGGCACTAGCTGCTAATAAGCCACGGCCTGCCGGTGAAAGGGCTTGCTGGATCACTCTGCTCCTTGTCGTCCGGCCCAACTCCTGCTGCTCCTTCACGCCAATTGGTACAGTAAGTATGTTACCTACGGGGAGGGGACACAGAGTCATAGAGGGGGAAAGGAGGACACCTGACACAGGGACAAGGCAAATAGTCTGCAATTTAGTTCATGGATGCAAAACAGAGTTGCGCATGATTCATTCCTAGGAACTGCAATGCATCAGATGCATCTGGTCCAAGGAGAAGATGGTGCATCCAATACAGTCACCTAAGTCACCAATGTTAAGATCCTTGTACCAGGATGCCACTTATTTCAAGCAAAACCTCTAAACTTGGATATCTACTTGTTTAGCATAGCTATTTCAGCAAGAAAACATGGAATTGATTTTTCTAAAAAACTTTTTTAAAAAATTGTTTTGTAGTATACTTTTACTTTAATATTCTAACTATTTTCAGAAATAAAATAAAAACAAATTAAAAAGACATAATCCCCTAACTATTAGTTGTTACATGCACTGAAAATGTAGCTTCTCCTTACTTCCTGGCAATAAATTACATATATTTCTGGCCAGTTAATGCTTTACTCTAAAGGGTTACAGACGTCATACCAAACCTCCAAGAAAAACATGACTTTGTTCTCCTGATATTTGACAGTAGGGATCTTAATTGGTGAATTTAATCCCTTGAATATTGCTGTTTGCCCAACGTGCCATCTTTTTGCTAGTACTTTGTTCTCCACAACCAGAGATAATCAAGGATTTTCACCTACTGACTGTAATTTGCCAGCGAGGTTGGTGGAAATAGTGGGATGCCAGAAATACGCTGATGGGCCAGTGCTTGCTAACTCCAGAAACAATGATTAATCTGAACAGGTCAATTATTCATTGCTTGGAAAAACATCAAAGTGACGGAAAACCATGTGACACACTACCAGCGACTAAATCAACGATAGATAAATAAATACAATGCCACGTATCTGCTCTGAAATCACATTATTCCATCGCTGGTAGAAACTACCATGAAGACATTCTAATTTCATGAATGGTGATAATACTATTACAGAACCCCATCTGGAAAATAAATGAATAAATTCACATGTATCCATGCAACAATTGTTTTATTATTCTTTGAAGAAATAGAGTCTTTGATAGAATAATAAAAGTATTATTTTTTTTGTAAGCTATTACATATTTAAAGAAAATGTATATCTCATATGTCACAGGCAACATTTTTAATACGTATTTAAGAAAAAAAGTGTCATAGAGACAAATGGTTTAATTCACAAAGCTCTTATGAAATATCTCACTTTACTTAAAGTGTACCAGAGCCGAAACTTGGGTACAAAAGTATATACTTACCTAAGAAGAGGGAAGTATCTGGATCCTAATGAAGCTTCCCACGGTGCTTCCCTCCGATACCCTATTGCAACTTGCGGACCCTCCAGAGATTACCGACAAGGGCTTGTTGGTAAACTGATTGGTGCCGCTCTCCTCTTCAAGCACAAGTGTGACCATACTGCGCCTGGGCGAATACAGTTATGCCTGCGCAGCAACATGTAGTCGCTTGTGCAGGAGTGGCCCTGTGCTACTGTGCAGTGTTGCTTGCAAATTTTCGCCCAAGTCATTTTCGCATCGAAAATCCTGTTTTCGAATTCGCCAAATTTTTGAGAAACTCTTCAGAAATACTTGCGTTTTCGACCAGTAGCGAAAATTAAAAAGGACATGCGAAATTTCGAAAATAATTGTTATATTCTGCATGTGCTTAGCATGAAAAATGGGAAATTGATAGGAAGTAATGTCTTCTCTCCCCATATTAGGCCTCCCATGATTCTTAGCAGCACAATTGACCCAGGAACCATATAACTACAACCAATCAGACAACAGACAGCCCCCTGAGTATAATACTAGCTCTGTCTCTGACACACCAGCCTCTGTTGGGAAAAGTTAGTGGATGTGATAGGTGTAGAGAAAACTTAGCTAGCTACTGCTCATTTATTTGAAGCCTATTGTGTGTTTGTGGTTTGAAAATTTCCACAAATACAAGCTACAGCAGGCTGGATTGTAGTTGTATTCTAAAACAAAAGTCTTTTTTAAAAGAGATGTGTAGTGAGAGGTATATGGAGGCTGCCAAATGTATTTCTTTTAAAACAAAACCAGTTGCTTTGCAGCCCTGCTGGTCTGTTTGGCTGCAGTAGTGTCTGCATCACACCAGAAACATGCATGCAGCTAATCTTGTCAGATCTGAAAATAATGTCAGAAAGACCTGATCTGCTGCATGCTTGTTTTGTGTCTATGGCTAAAAGTATTAGAGGCAGAGGATTAGCGAGATAGCCAGGAAACTGGTATTGTTTCAAAGGAAATAATTATGACAGCCTCCATATTCTTCTCACTACAGTTGTCCTTTAACCCCCTTGCCGGTCCAATTCTTGCGGTAAGGGGGCAGCGCAGCACTTTTCTTTAATTTTTTTATTTTTTAAATCATGTAGCGAGCCCAGGGCTTGCTACATGATAGCCGCTGAGCAGCGGCATCCCCCCGCCCACTCCGATCGTCTCCGGCGATCAGAGTAAGCAGGAAATCCCGTTCAGAACGGGATTTCCTGCTGGGCTTTCCCGGTCGCCATGGCGACGGAGCGGGATGACGTTACCGACTTCAGAGGGAATCCTGATCCACCCCTCAGCGCTGCCTGGCACTGATTGGCCAGGCTGCGCAGGGGCCTGGGGGGGGGGCGGCTCGGCGCAGTGGGTAGCGGCGAATTGGCGGGTATCGGCGGCGATCAGCTGAGCTCGGGATAACCGGCAAGGAGGTTAAAGGACAACTGTATTGAGAGATATATGGAGGCTGCCCCCCCCCCTTCCCGCCACTGTCAATTTATGGAATATGTACATTGACTGCGTCTCCTGGACCTGACTTATGGGGGTGATGGTCACTCTGACTGAGCTGCTTCTCCACCCGCCACTGTCATTTTATGGGATATGTACACTGCCTGCTTCTCCTGACTTATGGGGGTGATGGTCACTCTGACTGAGCCACTGCTCCACCCGCCACTGTCATTTTATGGGATATGTACACTGCCTGCTTCTCCTGACTTATGGGGGTGATGGTCACTCTGACTGACCCGCTGCTCGCGTCATCACTGTCATTTTATGGGATATGTACACTGCCTGCTTCTCCTGGACCTGACTTATGGGGGTGATGGTCACACTGACCGAGCTGCTGCTCCCCCCACCACTGTCATTTTATGGGATATATACCACTGCCTGCTTCTCTTGCCTTATGGGGGTGATGGTCACTCTGACCAAGCTGCTGCTTCCCTCTGCCTCTGTAATAAATAATACTGACATATGCACTTGATAAAATATTTTTTTTTATTAAAATTACTATGTATATTAAGGCGTAACTTTAAAATTGATTTTCTCCCTGTGGCAGGCCACCCCCCCCCCCCCCCCACCCTTGAGGGCTCTCCCCTTTCTTTCTTTATTTCTTCTTTCTTTCCCCTTATGTTTGTCCTAACTATGTCTGGGTCCTCCCTAAGAGGAACCGAGGTTAGATATTCAGAAGGCGAGAACCACTGTCCCCTAGAGGGCGTGCCAGCCATTCTGGGCTGGCAAGCCCGGCGAGTTGCAATGGGAGTCTGATCTCCCCCAGCCTTCTCCTGCAGGCAGCCTATCTTGATTTCAGGAATTTTGTGCTGAATGTGTTGTGTGTATAACATGTTGTCATATAACAATCACTATGAGCTGCTATTTGGGACATGTCACTCCCTTGTATTGTCACAAGCTGTTTCTCTTGAAAAACCTCAATAAAACTGTTTGAAAGAAAATTGATTTTCTCCAAAACTATAAGGTCTTTTTGAAAAATATTTTTTCCCCTTATACTCAATGTTCTCCTTAACATACTCTGCTAATTTGGTGATTCTAGCTTGTAAGGGGGCTTTGCAATTTAACACGAAAATAATGTATATTAGGCGAAAATTAACACGGAAATATTTGATTGAAAATTTGCCTGTCGAAAAGAAATGAGTGCTTTTTTTGGCGAAAATAATTTTTGCATTTTTGCTCATCACTGCTACTGTGCAGTTGTGACTGTGTTTGCACAGCTGCAACAGAGCCAGAAGAAGAGTGTGGCCCTGATCAGCTGCAGTCCAGGCTGCGGTGGAGGAACAGAGGACACTGCAGGAAGCCTCATTAGGAACCAGAGGCTTCCCTCGCCTTAGGAAAGTATGTATTTCTGAACCTGAGCTCCGGCTCAGGTTCTCCTTAATGTGCACCTCAACTATAAGTAAAGCAGTGTGTAGCAAACACCCACGAAGGGAAAAAGGCGATGTGCTGGAACTTGCAGTGCCTCTGCACACTCAGACACTTCCACCGTCTCCTTCAATCAGTCAAGTCCGCACCATCAAATAGTACTTTAGCTC
Source organism: Hyperolius riggenbachi (assembly GCF_040937935.1). Lineage (NCBI taxonomy): Eukaryota > Metazoa > Chordata > Amphibia > Anura > Hyperoliidae > Hyperolius > Hyperolius riggenbachi. The sequence continues at coordinate 154,790,350 of NC_090646.1, forward strand.
TTTTATTGGTTAAGAATCAGCATAACAGGCATTTTCAGCGACAGCAGCGCTGTTTTGGTCCTCAGACCTTTCTCAAGCTGTATCAAGCGATGTTATACTCTAAAGTGCACATAATGCATTTAAATAGTCACCCCCTACACCAACAGCCAATCACTGACAAGATTCCACAGCCAATCAAATTTTGCAAAAAGCTAAACGGACCACATGGAGAACTTAGTCTCTAACATGTAGATTAGAACATCCCATAATAGTAGAGACACACACCCACCCCATGTAGAGCGGACCAAAGTGAAAACCGCTCATTAAAGATGCAAACCTATGCAAAGTTATGCACCCATAGTTTACCGGCATCTCTAAGCGAGAGTCCCCCAGCGCGTGAGCGTCCATCCGCCGCCGCTTCCTGGATCAGCTGTTGTCCCAATGACGTCAGATCACATGACCGAACGTCACTAGGGGGCGTCTCAGAGACGCTCCGATCATCTAAGAAAGTTACGCTTGTATCCGGGCAACAAGCCGGCATACAGCGTACTCAAGGCACGTGACCCAAGCGTCATAGGGGGCGTCTCATGTAGACGCCCCCTATGACGCTTGGGTCACGTGCCTCGAGTACGCTGTATGCCGGCTTGTTGCCCGGATACAAGCGTAACTTTCTTAGATGATCGGAGCGTCTCTGAGACGCCCCCTAGTGACGTTCGGTCATGTGATCTGACGTCATTGGGACAACAGCTGATCCAGGAAGCGGCGGCGGATGGACGCTCACGCGCTGGGGGACTCTCGCTTAGAGCTGCCGGTAAACTATGGGTGCATAACTTTGCATAGGTTTGCATCTTTAATGAGCGGTTTTCACTTTGGTCCGCTCTACATGGGGTGGGTGTGTGTCTGTACTAATATGGGATGTTCTAATCTACATGTTAGAGACTAAGTTCTCCATGTGGTCCGTTTAGCTTTTTGCAAAATTTGATTGGCTGTGGAATCTTGTCAGTGATTGGCTGTTGGTGTAGGGGGTGACTATTTAAATGCATTATGTGCACTTTAGAGTATAACATCGCTTGATACAGCTTGAGAAAGGTCTGAGGACCGAAACAGCGCTGCTGTCGCTGAAAATGCCTGTTATGCTGATTCTTAACCAATAAAAGAGCTAAAGTACTATTTGATGGTGCGGACTTGACTGATTGAAGGACACCTCAACTATAAGGAGAGAGAATTTAAAAGATAAGTTTAACAGCAAGGCTATTGAATTGTTTTCTACTTCCTGTGCAGCCCACCTACATGAAAGGCTAGAACAGGACTATATGTTGATGTATTCTGCTTATCTAGGACTGGAGTGCCACAGATCTTACATAGTTACCACTGACACCCCAACACCATCTCTTGATTCAAGCTGTCTAAAATAAAATAAACAAGTGCAAGTGCTCCTGGGAGTTATAATTTGCTAGTCCTCCTCACATCATAGAAAGTGGACATGAAAGGCCACCAGATCTCGCCTTAAAACCAACTACAGAAACCTCACATGAATGCAACTAAAAAGGCAGAATAAAAATTCGAAAACTGTCAGGTCTTTTTTAAATGTTTCCACAGATATACATACCAAATTTGATAATATCAAGTTTAAGGGCTTTTCAGTTAACTGGGTAAGACGGGAGTTTAGACTTTGATGAAAACTTTTTGGTGTTGATGAAACTTGGTATAAACATATTAGCAGTCTCACCTGATTTGTCTCATTTTAGACAACTCGTGGTAGGGCAGCAGAGGATGGCTAAACTCGGGCTGCCTAATGCAGAGCTGAGCAGAGAGCACTTTCATATTTACCAGCTCGCTGGATTGGCACTCCTCTTCCTCCTGAGCGAGCGCTGCAATTCCAACACCTCCTTCTGGGTTCCAATCACACGATATAATGTGATCGGGACACAGAGAATGGTGTCAGCTTTGTAGCGCTGCTTCAAAGATTTGCTATTCTATTATGACAATTTAAAAAGTGAACAGTGTAAATTTCCACCTCCCATGTACTGTTAAGTCCTTGTCCCTTTGCAGGCTGGTATTCCCCAGGGAATTTGGAGCCTGCCAGTGTGGCTCTACACCCTGAGCTATACCAGACCGCATGGATCATGACATAGAAGGATCTTTAAGAGAGGGGCAGCCAACACTCCCTCTGTTTTTGCCCCAAGGGAACAGGTCCTGGGGGTCTTTATAGGGGTTTCTGGGATTCCTTTTTAATAACAGGACCCCATCTTAGTGCGTTGTAAGAAATGGGGGATTCTTTGCTGACCCTCTCTTACAGAGTCCCGATGTCATGGCCCATACTGTGTGGCACAGCTCAGGGTGCAGAGCCACACATGGTTCATTTTGTAAATTGTTATAGTTTAAAGAGACTCTGTAACAAAAATGTCATCCTGTTTTCTACCATCCTACAAGTTCCTAAACCTATTCTAATGTGCTCTTGCTTACTGCAGCACTTTCTACTATCACCGTCTCTGTCTGCAGGAAGAAACAATCAGTAACTCTTCAGTGGGTGAGAGCTGCAGGGGGAAAGAAACACACAAATGATCTCTTGAGATTCAAAAGGAAAGCTGTATACAGCCTGCTTGAGTATGGATGTATTTTCTATGTGTGGACGTACTGTACATCATACTACTTCCTGTTTTGGTGGCCATTTTGTTTGTTTATAAACAAACTTTCTAAAACTGTTTTTGACTACTTTTAATGTGGCGGGGATCAGCGAAATTGTGACAGAGGGGAATAGGAGATGTCCCCTAACGCACTGGTATGTTTACTTTTGTGCGATTTTAACAATACAGATTCTCTTTAAGAACAAATAAAACCAATCCTACTAGAATCCAGTCTTTCAAGGGTGTAAAAACACTTTTCCCTTGAAAATGGAATAAAAATATAATATATAATAATATATTTTTTTAAACCCTTAACCACTTAAGCCCAACTGGACGAGATTTCTCGTCCAGTTGGGCTGCGCGCACTCCCGCGGGTCGCGCGCGCGCCCGCGGGCCCCCCCGTGCGCGCCCCCGCTACTGGCCGCTAGCCCACCGATCAGTGAAAGGGATTATAAATCCCTTTCGCTGATCGGACCCCCCCGGAGAAAAGCCAACAGCGTCTCTTCAGACGCTGCGGCTTTTCTGAGCTCTGGTCTCCTTTCTTCTGCCTGGGAGCGAGATCGATCGCTCCCAGGACTTTTTGATTCTGGCCATCTTGTGGCCAAATAGCAAATTACACCCCAAAAATTTTTTTTAAGAATAAACCTATAAATATATTAAAAAAAACCCTGTTTACCTCCCACACCAAAAAATACCCACATACAAGTTTAAATTAAAAAAAAATAAATTACAATAATAAAAAAAAAAAAAAAACATAAATAGTTACCTAAGGGTCTGAACTTTTTAAATATTCATGTCAAAGGAGTATATCAATATGATTTAATAAATTATGGGCTTCTAAACAGTGATGGACGCAAAACGGAAAAAATGCACCTTTATTTCCAAATAAAATATTGTCGCCATACATTGTGATAGGGACATAATTTTAACGGTGAAATACCCGGGGCATATGGGCAAATACAATACGTGAGTTTTAATTATGGAGGCATGTATTATTTTAAAACTATAATGGCTGAAAACTGAGAAATAATGAATTTTTTCCATTTTTTTCTTATTCTTCCTGTTAAAATGCATTTACAGTAAAGTGGCTCTTAGCAAAATATACCACCCACAGAAAGCCTAATTGGTGGCGGAAAAAACAAGATATAGATCAATTAATTGTGATGAGTAGTGATAAAGTTATTGGCAAATGAATGGGGGGTGAAAGTTGCTCGGATGTAAAAAAATTTCAACCCTTCAGGCTTAAAGGGAAGGTCCAAGCAAAAAAAAAAAATGAGTTTCACTTACCTGGGGCTTCTACCAGCCCCATGTAGCCATCCTGTGCCCTCGTAGTCACTCACTGCTGCTCCAGTCCCCCGCTGACAGCTTTCTGACCTCAGAGGTCAGGGCCACATTGCATACATTTTTACGCATTCCAGCTAGTGCAGGAACAAAAATGTACGCGTTGCACCACTAACGCGTAAAAATGTATGTGTTAATGTTCCTGCACTAGCGGGAATGTGTAAAAATGTACGCAATTCGGCCCTGACCTCCGAGGTCAGAAAGCTGCCAGCGGGGGACTGGAGCAGCAGTGAGTGACTACGAGGGCACAGGATGGCTGCATGGGGCTGGTAGAAGCCCCAGGTAAGTGAAACTCATTTTTTTTTTTTGCTTGGACCTTCCCTTTAAGTGGTTAAAGGTCTTTCTACATTTTTTTTAATATGTTCCCTCTAGAGACTTAAACATACAGAAACCTACAGAGACATGTAGAAAACATGTATGGCAATTCTCAATTATCTTTGAAAGTCAGCGCCACAGACTTGCAATGTTAAAAGTTGGAATTCAGCAGGTTCAGACTTCTAAGCTTCAAATCCAAATTACCAAGTTGTAAAGTGAAACTTGGAATTTGAAATTTCGCAAGTTCCATGCTCTCATCCCCTTCATTTGTGTATTACGTATTGTGCTGAAACATATATTGCTTGGGACCAGATAATTCTGATGGATTCTCACGACAGCACTGCTGCCTCACACCTGAAACAATCAATATTGCTCTTATCCACACAAAAAAAAGTATTTTTTTTCAAACTAACAAGGTTTTATGGTTGTATTAAAGTCAACTCCAAATCAAATAACAGCTACACTAGAGCTGCAATACAGTAAAAGTAAATTCTAGTTTTCTCATAACAGTCAAACATAAATAATAAAACTAGCATAGCAGAAGCAGAGCTATCGTTCAAATGCAACGCTAAACTGACTTTCCAATTTACACAGTAGGAATCAATACAGGGTGGCAGAAGATGTTATTATTAATGCTTTACATAGCGCCATCATATTCCAAGGTGCCGTACAAAGTAATAAATAAATAGACAGACATTGATACAGATAAAAATACAAACATTGGTGCATAATACAGAGTTGGTAGACAACACAATTATTTAAGAGTTTAAATCGGACCTAAACTCTTGCACAGGAGACAGGGAAAACAGAGAAATACACCCTGTGCATGTTTACAGAGAACAGGCGTATTTCCCTTATCTGAAAATAATCAGCAAGTGTAAATTAGGGCTGTCAGCTCTGTCTGAACTGTGCCTAGGTTCTTTGCTAATATGTTAACACAGAAAGTTAACCCTTTCTGTGCTCCCAGGGCATAAACACCATAGGTTCTCTGTTTGAGTTATATAAGCTGTAACTAAGAAACTTTTTTCTTTAAAGGTTATTATGCTGTTGCTTATCTTTTAAAGCAGAGAAGAAGTTAGAAGTTTTCATAAAATATACAGCAAATTACAAGACTTCTGAGGAAGAAAGTCCAGCCCTTGTAAGCTTGCAATCTAAAGATTTCTAATTTCATTTGTGTGTATAATTTTGCCCATTTCTCATGACAAAGTCAGCCTGGTTAACCACCCTGATTATTAGCAATGTTGTCAGGTTGAGGCAATTTACCACTTAAATTAGAATTTATTTTAAAAAAGGTCTTGTACATAAAGAAAAATCAGGTGATTTAAAAATATTAGTGCTTTGTAACCTTGAAAAAGTTAAATCCATTTGCACATGGACAGTCCAATCAAACACAACAAAGGATGCCACTTTATGAACACAACAAAAACATTCAGCTAAGACAGCCATGAATGCATTATATCGTTTTTCTGGTCCTAGGTACTCACATGGTGACAACTTATAAAAGGTATCCTTAATCAAGATACATCTAGAGGTTTTGAAAAGATTTATGAAGATCTTATCCTACAAAGCTGGGGTTAAAGAAACAGACGATTCTTCTTGCCACTTCATCATATAAGTATGTGTCATCTTCTGCAAAATGATGTATTATTAATGAACAGAGAGATCAAAGTCTGCCCTCTTGGGGTTTTCTGTTACATGACACTTCAAACGTAGTGCCTAGAAAGTCTAAAAGTCTCATTTGTGCCAACTTAAAAAAAGTGTTTAAGCTAGTTGTATCTAAATTGCTTTGTCAGTATTATTGCCCTGTGAAATCTTAAAAGTTGAAGGGTACAAATTAGTTCCAGGTGTAAGGTAACGTCCAAAAGTCAGTCTTGTCTCTCACCACCATTTAAAGATTGTTATGTAATGCAGGGACAAAAGCAAGGGTTACAAATGAAATACTACATATAAAAGCATGTAAAGCGTATGTGTAGAATAAATATGTATAATGTATAATAAAGAAAACTTTATAAATGCCCGTCTAACTTGAAAATGACAAAAATAATTGGCACCTATCGGCTTATATAAGACAACTTCAGAGTAGATCAATGCCTGGTTCTTATACATTCTTGGAAGGTTTTTACTGATTGGGGTAATTATTTGGTTGGAAGATCCATGACTTGAGATTGAGGTTTCTGAGACAGGGCAGTATGCTTCACATCAGAATGTCTTAATAGTCTTAAGACTTCTTTGTTCCCTGCACCGACTCAAGGCACACCACACCACATACAGCAAAGACCCAAAACCTAAATGCTTCATGGTAAGTTTGGTGTTCTTTTCATGTTGAGATAAGATTCAGTTAGCTCCGACAATACTCATGTATGCCCAGTTAGGATGTACGAGTACTAGGCTGGGAGTGTGGACAAAAGAAAAAAGAATTTCATGGACAGCAAACGTGGGCTCAAACAGGATATGGGAAGCCTCTGGACCATGCAAAGGTTTCCCACTGCTGAGGTAACTATCCATTTTTAACCTCCACCCCTTCCATGCTCGAATGAGATACACATTTAGAAACAGAGATACAGGACCTACACAGGCCTGTATGTATAAGGATGGGAAGCAACTGAAATTAACAGGGAGCTCAAAAAATCTAAATTCCATCCAATATTTTCTATTGTAATGCAAGCACAAGAGAGGATGAGGCCATGTGGTCTGAAAAAAAAGTAAATCAGGACTTAAAGGATACCTTAGCGCTAACTTAAATTCAAAATGGACGCCTAATGTGTGTATGGGGTGCTGTGGGGATCCTTACTGCACCTCCCGTGTCCCAGCGTCTCCCTCCCGTCTTCAGTAATAATCTAATTCCTCCTCTTCCTGGTCGGTGCGGTTGGTGAGCTCCAACCCAGACATACTGCGCTGGGCATGCACAATATGTCCAGTAGGGCTCCTTGTGACCGTGCTCCCCAGTGACGCCATGTGACGTAAGCACGTTGCGCGTTTGCATGGTTGCAAGGCTCCCTAGCAGACATACTGCGCATGCACAGCATGTCCGGTTCGGAGGTGACTGATCGCGCTGACCAGGAAGAGGAGGAATTGGATTACTGTATTACCAGGAGGGAGACACCGGGGTATGGGAGGTGCGGTAAGGATCTGCATAGCTTCCCATACACACATTAGCCGTCTTTTTTGAATTTTAGTTAGGGCTAAGGTATCCTTTAATTCAACATCCACTACCGAGTGCATTCTGAACAATCTTATCTTCTCTGCTCTGTTGAGGTCTTGGGTCATGTTAACTCTACTAGGGGGAGGGGCAATCGATTGACTAGCTATTTTGCCCTAAGATGTGCTGACACTAAAGAAGCTCCATTTTATTCCTTCATTGTGCAGATTGTACTTTGGGACCCCAGCATATTATCATTTTACTTGTGTCAAAGCTCAAGGATTGCATGCAGGCTAGTTTGCACCTATATGTCATGTAGTATTTTATCAATTGAGAACATTGTTGCCCACTATGTAAACTATTCCCACTTGAGTACAGCTGCATTTACATGTCCATATGAAACTATCTTTTCCTATCTGTAATCTAATTCTGTAAACTCTATCCTACCTCCTATATTTACCTACAGGAGTCCTCAACTTAAGGGGGATGTGTCCAGCATCAATGACCCTCTCCAAAATACTCACAGCAGCTTTGGTTCCATTTTCTAGTATGTAAAGCCTTGCACAAAGGTCAGATGCTTCCATGATGAGGCAGCAAGTCAGGGGCTGCCTCTGCCGAGAACCTAGTGTGTGTACAGAGGCCCCCAATCCCGCCAACACCTTGGCAGGGGTCATTGTTCTCTCTGCTCCATCTTGCTCCCACACCCGCTCTCATTCCTACTGCATAACAAAAGAACATGTCCCTAACCTAGAAACTAGAGACCTACCTGTACAGCCTCTGCACAGTTTTCTGAGGAATAGAGTACAGCCCCTTACAGGGCGACAGTATTTGTACATGTTTACAAGGCTTAATACTCTCCCTCCGACATCACCTCATGACACATCCCAAAAATAGCCATGAAAATACAATGTCACTGCTCATTCCTCCCTCCCCTTCCACATCACACTCAATAGCCATGCTACCAAGTATATTGGGAGATACGTTACACTCAATGGGATAGTTTAAAGATTTCAAAGGTGGGAGAGTGGCAGATGTGCTGTGGAAGAGCATTCCTAAACAAGGGTGAAGCACGTGAGAAGTCTTGTACAAGTGAATGTGAGGAGGTAATTGTAGAAGAGGATAAAAGAAGCTCATGTACAGATTGCAGTAGGGTTGGTATCTAGAAACTAGTGAGGAGATGTACAGGGGAGAGAGATTGTGGAGAGCTTTGTAGGTATGGGTTAAGAGTTTGAACTGGATCCTCTGGTTAATTGGTAGCCAGTAAAGAGCTTGACAGAGAGGAAGCACAGAGGAAGACTGAGAAGAGAGATGAATAAGATGAGCAGCAGTGTTCAGTACAGATTGGAGGGGTGCCAGTCAGTTAGTTGGAAGTCCACCGAGCAATATATTGCAATAGTCCAAACAAGATATAATAAGAGCATGTACTAACATTTTGGTTGTGTCATGAGAGAGAAAAGGTTGGATACGTGCTATGTTTTTGAGTTGGAGATGACAGGAGCTGGTTAGGGAGTTAATGTGAGGAATAAATGAGAGGGAAGAATCAAATATTACCCCCAAGCACTGTGCTTTGGGAACTGAAGTTATAGGTGTGTTATTAACATTTATTGCAATATCAGGCGAAGAGGTGGACAGAGATGGTGGAAAGACATTTAGTTCAATTTTATTCATATTAAGTTTTAAGAAGCGAGAGGACATGAAAGAGGATATAGCGGAATGAGGATATAGCGGAAAGACAGTCGGGAACCCGTGTGAGGAGGGAGTTAAGGTCTGGAGCCTAGAGGTACAGTTGTGTTTCATCTGCATATAGATGGTATTGAAAGCCAAATGAGTTAAGTTATCAAGGCTGTGCATGTAGATGGAAAAGAGGAGGGGACCGAGGACAGAGCCTTGATGTACCCCTACAGACAAAGGATGTGAAGAGGAGGTCTGATCTGAATAAGAAACAGTGAAAGACCTTCCAGAGTGGTAGGAAAATATCCAGGAGAGAGAGAGACCCTTTATTCCTATAGATGAAAGGATCTGTAGGAGTAAAGTGTGGTTGACAGTGTCAAATGCTGATGACAGCTCTAGAAGGATGAGTATAGAATAATAGCCTTTGGATTTAGCTGTGAGGAGATCATTGGCCACTTTAGTAAGGGCCGTTTCTGGAGAGTGGTTTGCCCGGAAGCAGGATGATGGCAGGAAACTGGGCTGCTGCAGGTTACAGCAACCCACCTTCAGATGAAGAGGAATACCAGAATAAGTTATGGTCAACATGGGAATAACAAATCTTTGGGGAATGGGCACGGGGTGGGGGGGGGGCATCTGCATTGCTAATTATAGAGGAAAAAGGTAAATGAGCAAAACACAATAGAATGCTTTGATGGGCTTGATCTGTGTATATAACTACATATTACTGTACAACAAGAAGACGTTAGAAAATTATATATGTGCTCCTTTTTTATTTGATCTTCTCAGTTAAAACGTACAGCAGTTCTTTGTATTTGCTAGAAGTCTGTCCGCCGCCTATTTGCCAACGAGAAACAAAGGTAACTTTGCCCATGTTTTATGATTTTTAACTCAGTTGGGATGCTTCTCTAGTCAGTTTCAACTGCTGAGAAGTATTTGATGAAAATCTTAAAAGCAATTGAGTGGTCTAAACTATCGACTTTTATCCATTTTTATCAGCAACTATTTGCGCTTTGAAGATTTTACCTGGGAGGTTTTAAATTGCCATTGCTATTCTATATTAAGATAAAAATTTTAAGTTTTCAAGGACACTGTGTTCTAGTGTTATTCTGTTGAAAAGTTTCTGAGCAAGTTAGCTACCAAATGCACCATAAATCCTCTGTGTCAATTACTCTAAGAAACTCTAAATAAAACATAGATCAATCCATTCTGTTTAGTCGTCCTCGGAGAAGCATAGAGAGGTGCTTGTTGAGCTTTCAAAAGCACCAAATTCACGCTGTTCAACATTAAACATGCTTCTTCTTAACAGACAGAAGATACAGACAGAAGATCTGTTTTCAAATTAAATACAAACTGTATGCCACAAATGGCTAATAGGTCTGTAGTGCAAAGGTTTTATATCAAAAGATGGGTTTTTGCAATTCAATAAATATGTATTTATAACGAAAATAAAGACAAAAACACACACTGTATATACAGGTAGTCCCCGGCTAACAAACGAGAAAGAGAATATAAGTTTGTTCTCAAACGTAATCTGTTGTTAAAGGAAACATCCGAGCTTGAAAAAAAAAAGTTCTACTTACCTGGGGCTTCCTCCAGCCCCTGGCAGCCTATCTGTCCCTTGCCGCAGAACCGCTCCCAGCCGGTGGCCCGGGGTCCCTTCCGTTGCAGATGCCAATCAGCATCTTCTGGGCCTGTGCGACCACACTCACGTAGCCTGGAGCGTTCTGTGCAGGCGCAGAATGCTCCAGGTGATGGGAGCATGACCACGAGCGGCACGACCGCGCACTCGCGCAGGGGATGCCAACCTGACGAGGTTGGCATCTGCAACGGAGGGGATCCCGGGCCACCGGCTGGAAGCAGAGCTGAGGCGAGGGAAAGATAGGCTGCCAGGGGCTGGAGGAAGCCCCAGGTAAGTAGATTTTTTTTTTGTTTTTGACTTAAAATTTCCCTTTAAGTCAGAATACTGTGGCATCTCTGTCCCCTGTACTTCCTCTGTGCCTCCCTGTGCCCCCAGTGCCCCCCTCTGTGTCACATCTGCCCTCTGTACCTACTTACACAAGTTTAAAAGCCATTTTGTAACGATCGGTGTAACACAGAGAGAATCTGATTATTGGCGATCTGCAGTATCACCAAAAATACAGATATAAACCCGATTATTGATGATCTGCAGTATCACCGATAATCAGATATATCACTAACCTCTGGACACCTGAGTAGTAGGAGTGTTTGGTGCAACAGTAATACTTTGAGGAGTATACCTGAGGAACAGGTATCAGGGCAGTGGACAATACTGTCCTGGAGGACAGATACCTTCCAGTAACCTGGACTCTTCCACAGGGAGGAGCCAGGCTAAGGGTAGGAAGGACCAGAACGTGAGTGACACCAAAGGCAGGATGTCACTGACAGATCTGTGAACTATCTCTTAACTGAGGAGAGAGTTCTCGAGGTCGGGCAAGCCAGGCCAGACAAAGTACATAGACAGGAGACTTATTCGGTAATCCAGAGACAGGCAGGGTTTGGCAACAGAATATCAGAAATGCGAAGTACCAAATTAGTGAACAGAAGAGTGGTCAGGAAAGCAGAAAGTCATAACAGATAATAAACAATGCCTAGTCTTGGGTGTGAGCTCCGTGATCATCAACACCCTGGAACTAGGCTGAAGTATAACAGATAGGTAACACAAGTCCCTAGACTTAGGTGTGAGGTCCTTGATCATCAACACCCTGGAACTAGTCTGGAGTATAACAGAATGGTAACACAAGTCCCTAGACTTAGGTGTGAGGTCCTTGATCATCAACACCCTGGAACTAGTCTGGAGTATAACAGAATGGTAACACAAGTCCCTAGACTTAGGTGTGAGGTCCTTGATCATCAACACCCTGGAACTAGTCTGAAGTATAACAGAATGGTAATACAGATCCCTAGGCTTGGGTGTGAGGTCCTTGATCATCAACACCCTGGAACTAGTCTGAGGTATAACAGAATGGTAATACAGATCCCTAGGCTTGGGTGTGAGGTCCTTGATCATCAACACCCTGGAACTAGTCTGAGTATAACAGAGTAATAACACAGTTACTGACAAAAGGTCTGAGTGCTTCCACGTAGTGATCGCAACGGCAGACAACCAGTGAATGACCAGCACCCAGTATATATAGCAAAGCGCTCTCTAGCGCCTCCCCTAAGTGCTGGACCAATGGGAACTGGTTGGATTGTCAGCTGACCGGCCTGGTCAGCTGACTCTCTTCTGGCTGTCATAGAAGCTCTGCCTCTCAGCGCGCGCGCGTCCTTCTGAACCTGTGTGGACTATCAGTCCCAGCCAGACCAGACATGTGTTGTGTACCACCCGCCGTGCTGGACGCGGAACCAGCCACACCGCTATCAGAGCATGCGGCGGTTTCTCCGCGTTCAGCCACACTGACAGCTGTAGGCCTATGCGAGCAAGCCTCCGCGTTGGACGCGGAATCCGCCGTCTTGTTCTCAGGACATGCGGCGGTTTCTCCGCATTCGGCCATATTAGTAGATGTAGGCCCATGCGCACAAGCCGCCGCGTGGGACGCGGAATCAGCCTCCTTGCTCAGAGTACCCGCGGCGGCTTTTCCGCGTTTTCTCACATATTTTTTCTTTTTTTCTTTGAAGTTTTTAAAATCGATTTTCTCAAAAACTACAAGTTCAATGTTATTTTTTTACTTGTTCCCACAGGATCCATGCTGTTTGTATCAGCAGGACGTTCGTACGTCGAGCGCTCATAAGTCGGGGACTTCCTGTATTGTGCGTTTTCTAAATGTTGATGGGAAATATATTACATAGCAAAATCTGAGCAGTGTGAAAATCATGAATGATTTACAGTTCAAGTATTTAGATGTTTATTAGCTCAGCTCTACTAATTAAGGTTTACAGAGCTGTTAATTCAAGCAAGGAGGATAATAAAAGACGCTTCAATTCACTATCGTGAGCACATATTTAGAGTCATTAGTGTAATAATTACAGTATTCTTTGGTGACTTAATATGATTTGCATATTTATTGTTCCATATCCAATCCATTATTGTGTTAAATACAGGGATATATTGATTAAAGGCAGATCTATACTTAATTGCATTCAATCTAGCTCCTTGACCAACAGCTTTTGAAATAGGAAATCAGAAGTACGCAAAGGACCTAATTCAATTCACTTTTTCTCCAAAGTTTTCTCTTAGGTGATCATTTTCAGATTGTAATTAAAATGCCTGTTTAGATACCAGCAAGCAAGAAAATACTCAGAATAATTTTGTCAGTATTTTTCACCTAATTTTTGGAACTTTTTAAATTGCTAAGTGTGAAGGTTATTTTACACAGAAGATGAAAAATTGTCACTTGGCTGTCCGCTGGCTGTCCCCTGAGGAGGCACAAGAGTGATCAGCTCTCATAGGCTGATGCCTATGACAGCCGATCACTGTCATTGGCTGGTGGGGGGAGGGATGGAGGGAAAATAAATAAATAAAAAATACATACATTTATAAAAAACAAACAAACACATAAATAATCCCTCCTTATCCCTACACCTCTATGCCAGGCCATTGAGTCCCACACACCCTCATCCCACCTCCATAGCAACAAAACATGCAGCAAAACACATTGTTGCCCTCTAGGCTAGAAAAACATCTTTACAGAACTTAGAAATAGGGGATTGAGTTCTGATCCCTGCAGGCACCAGTAATTGGGCATAAGTGCACCCTTTAAGTTGCTGCACATACCCAGGGCTTGTTATTCATTTTCCCCACGTGGGCTATACCACCACTGGCTAGGAGCAAACTTACATGCTCCCATATAACGGTCTCTGTTAGGAACTTTGGTGAATAACTATTTTACTTGCACATTTACTTGCTTACATATAGGTAAGCTGGAATTAACCACTTGAGGACTACAGTGTTAAACCCCCCCTAAAGACCAGGCCATTTTTCTGTAAATGGGCCATTGCAGCTTTAAGGCCTCGTTGCAGGGCCGCACAACTCAGCACCCAAGTGATCCTCCCCCCCTCCTTTTCTCCCCACCAACAGAGCTTTCTGCTGGTGGGGTCTGATCGCTCCACCAGTTTTTTGGGGGGCAAATATTTATGTCCTTTATTTTTAAATAAATGTGTCTATTTTTTTTCTTCTCGCCGCCAGCCAATCAGTGCAATTGGCTCTCATAGGCATCAGCCTATGAGAGACGATCGCTCTCTTTTCTCCCAGGGGGACAGCCGTGTGCAGTACAGCGCTGCAGTAGATTACAGTGATTTACAGCAATAAAAGACGGCGGTTTCGCCATCTAACAGTTTCCCAGCGGCGATCCCCACTGGGAGACTGAAGGCAGAGTGGAGCTCCGTCATCAGAGCAGGGATGCTCGGGCATCTGTGCACGCAAACCACGCCCCAAGAACCTTACACCAATCGGCATTAGGCCGTCCTGGGGCTGCCGCCACTGCCAAGTGTTTAAGTTTACTATTCATTCCTATAATGTATAGAGCTGAACTGAAGGGATTGTGTTTTTCTCTGCAGTAATATGGTTTCTATGGCCAATGGCCATAGACATAAAATACCTATACCAAAAACCAAGTGACCAAGTCACCAAATACTGTTTAACAATCGTAGAGGCAGCTGCGGCGCACAGCACCGCCGCCGCAGCTGCCTCCGTGCCCCTGCCCGTCTCTCTGGCATCTGGGACGCCGAGGACGGGACTGTCATTTAGCCATAGGGTCGCTGTCTCGCGTGGGCGCGCAACAGCGGTCGGCTGACGTCAGAGGTGACTCTCGCTGCTTGGATTGGTGGATTTCCGAGGTGGGAGTGGCTGAGAGTCTCCCTCTGCTTCTTAAGCCTTCGGGCTTCAGTTATTCCCTGTCTGCTGTTGTGAATACATTGTGTTAGCGCTCAGACCTTGGACTAGTATCCAGGTGTTGAAACCAAGGACTTCACACCAGACTAGGAATTGTATTGTTATTGATTACCTGTGTATGATTCTGGCATTAACCTCTGACTTTGCTATTGCTTACTGATTCTGTACTGCCGCCTATCTGCCTATAGTTGCTGAACCTCTGCCTGATTTCTGATTACTCTTCTGCCTTACGATTTCTGTACTGATCCTTACCTCTCTGTTGCTGAACCTTGCCTGTCTGACCATTCTACTCACCAGTGGGCCCTCGCCACTGGTGAGGTGTGCTATATACCCACCAGCTCCTCTGGTGCGGTATCGCTACTCTTCCTTGAAGTGACTAATAGTACCTTACCAGCTCCACTGGTAAGGTCTAGCTAAACTATACGGTCACGAGCTCTGCTATACCTTTTCAGTTCTGCTGGAAAGCTCTGCTCAAATTATTATTGTCACTTAAACTGATAGTACCTTACCAGCTCCCCCGTTTAAGGTTTTGCCAAACTATACAGTTGCCGTGACTGATAATACCTTGCCAGCTCCTCTGGTAAGGCCTGATCAAATTATACGGTTTCGGTAACTGTTAGTACGTAGCCATCCCCTCTGGAAGGTCTGGCCATACTTACCAGTGCTCTCGCAGCTAGTGCCCACCAGCACCTCTGGAGAGGCCTAGCCTTATTGGTTTCTGAGGCTCATCAGCTCCACTGATGAGCACTCGTTATTTATTCATTATTCCCACCAGTTCCACTGGTGAGGTGTTGCTTAGTGACTGATAGTACCTTTCCAGCTCCTCTGGAAAGGTTTAGCCAAAACTATCCAAGTCGCTAGGATTACCTTTACAGCTCCTCTGGAAAGGTTTAGCTTTGCTACACTCGCTACCGGTTTAACTAGTTCCTTGCCAGCTCTCCTGGTAGGAACTAGTCGGTCTATTTCTGTATTTTCCTAGTTAACCTTTCCAGCCCCTCTGAAAAAGGTCTGTGTTATTATCTGTCTTATTCGTCATTAGTCCCTTGCCAGCTCCTCTGGTAAGGACTAACTATACTGTACTCTCTGTTAGTACCTTCCCCAGCTCCACTGGGAAGGTTGGTCTAATCTATTCAGTCAGTGTACTAATTGTACCTTACCAGCTCCTCTGGTAAGGTCTCGTAAAACTATTAAAGTACGGTTGCACCAAGCACTACACACTCAGCTCCTTGTGCTGCTATACTGGTATTATTGGTGATTCTGCAGATCACACATAATCAGGTATAGAGTTTGCATTGTTGGTGATTCTGCAGATCACCAAATAATCAGACATCTGAGTAGCAACACCCAACCGTTACAGAACAGCAGACCAGTAAAAGTATAATGGAGACACTGTGCAATCGGCTTGGTCTGTTAGTCACCACCTTAAACAACCTCATTCAAACGGTTGATGAACAGCAGATCCAGATTGACCAGATGTTTCAGACAATTAACCGTTGGAAAGACCCTTTTGCACAAGTGTCACCCCCTCTTGCGTTTGATCCCAGAATACCCCCTCCTGAAAGGTTTTCGGGGCATCGGGCTGATTTTTTGAGTTTTAAGCACCGTTGCTTAGCGTATTTTGAGTTCGGCAGGAGTCTCCGGGTACTGAAAAACAGAGAATCATGTTATTAAAGTACTTGTTATCTGGTGAATTGCAGTCCTGGGCATACAGGCTCCCTGAGGGTCATGAGGCTTTGGCCTCAGTTCAGAATTTTTTTAAAACCTTAGAAAAGGAAATTGAGTATCAAGTCCAGGGTCAGAAGCACACTCGGGATAAAATCCCAGAGAGACTTGCTCTGAGTACTTTCTCTCCTTCTGTTCTTTCCTCACTTCCTCTAGATGTGCCGATACAGATCGGAAAAGCCAGGATCATTAAGGTTGAGAGAAATGGGAGAGATTCTGAGAAATCTTGTCTGTATGGTGCTGAAAAGGGGCAATCGAGACAGGATTGTCCCCCGAAGCAGAAGAAACTCTGTCGTTTAGGGGTATCTGAAGGTTCCACGCTAGGTGATTCAAGCGTACACATAAAGAGCAATTCTTTGCTTCTTCCGTGTTCTATTGCCTGGGGGAATCGAGTCTATTCCACCCAGGTCTTTGTAGACTCGGGTTCTATGGTGAATGTGATGGCTTATGACTTTCCTGTCAAGTTTGGGTTTCCCATCCTTTCTGGGAAACGTCAGGTGGTTATTACCGCTATGGATGGTTCACCATTACAGGTGAAACAACCACTCGCTCAGACTCCTGTAGTGTCGTGTTGACTGGGAGTGTTACATGTGGAACAAATTCAGTTCCTGGTGCTTAAAAAGTCTACCTCCACGATAATTCTTGGTATGCTGTGGCTGGAGAGGCATTCACCTCAAATCGATTGGAGTTTTGGACAGTTGTCGAGCTGGTCCTCCTTTTGTCATGAACATTGTCTCAAGAAAGTCATTAGAGGCGCTACCGAGTCACAAGTGGAGGGATGCTCTTCACAGTCCCCTAAGGCCTCAAAGGTTGACTCCGGGAAAAATTGGGCGTCTGTTTTGAGTCCACTTCAGCAGGTGGTTCCAAAGGAGAAACCAGATAGGACTCAATTAGTGTCATCTCACTTCAGACCTAAGAATCTGCATGCTCGCCATGCTCAGGAAAGTGCCGGTCACTCTGGAAATTGTCCTGTCTATACCTGGAGTAGGTCGTTCAGACGGGCTCCGGCAGTTATTAGACGGCCATTTCCAGTATCTGAGCAGCCCTGGCTCCAAAGGAGCTTAAGGAAAACTGCGGTGACTCAGAAAAGTCAGACTGATAGGGATAGGCCTGTGTTACATGCGAGTCCCTCAGTTCACTCGCCTGTGATAATGCATGTTGACCCAGAGCATGATATAATACAGCCTGCCACCTCGGTGGACATTCTCCCTGAGAAAGGGCTCCTACTGGCGGCTGAGAGTCAGAAACCTTGGATCCCTGCTTTAGGCTTATTTCAGCAGGACAGAAAAAGGTCTGAGGTATGGGGGGTGGTACCTGGTGACATAGTATGTGCTCTGCCCTCCAGAATGAAAAGGGCTAGATCTTCCCTGGTGTCTCGGGGTAGGTCTATTGTACGGGGGATTCCTCTCCCTCCCACCATGTGAGGGTCGATATAAAAGAGGAGAGTTGTGGCGGTTCCGTTGAGTCGTGTCCGGAGTCCACGCCTAGAGGGGGGATACTGTAACAATTGTAGAGGCAGCTGCGGCGAACAGCACCACCGCCGCAGCTGCCTCCGTGCCCCTGCCCGTCTCTCTGGCGTCTGGGACGCCGAGGACGGGACTGTCATTTAGCCATAGGGTCGCTGTCTCGCGGAGACAGGACCTTTGTGCTCGGAAGAGGCGAGTCAGCTGACCTGCCGGTCGGCTGACGTCAGAGGTGACTCTCGCTGCTCGGATTGGCGGATTTCCAAGGTGGGAGTGGCTGAGAGTCTCCCTCTGCTTCTTAAGCCTTCGGGCTTCAGTTATTCCCTGTCTGCTGTCGTGAATACATTGTGTTAGCGCTCAGAATTTAGAATAGTATCCAGGTGTTGAAACCAAGGACTTCACACCAGACTAGGAATTGTATTGTTATTGATTACCTGTGTATAATTCTGGCATTAACCTCCTGGGCGATAATCCCGAGCTGAGTTCAGGGTATGTCGCGCAGGAGGAGTTCTCAGGCCCTGGTGGGCCGATTTGCATAATTTTTTTTTTGTTACACGCAGCTAGCACTTTGCTGCTCGCCGCCGTTCCGCCACTACCCGCCATGCCGCGCCGCCCCCCCCCCCCCTCCGACCCTTTGAGCAGCCTGGCCGATCAGTGCCAGGCAGCGCTGAGGGGTGGATCGGGACTCCCTCTGACGTCACGACGTCCATGACGTCGGTGACGTCATCCCGCCCCGTCGCCATGGCGACCGGGGAAGCCCAGCAGGAAATCCCGTTCTGAACGGGATTTCCTGCTTACTCTGGTCGCCGAAGGCGATCGGAGTGGGTGGGGGGACGCCGCTGCTCAGCAGCTATCATGTAGCGAGCCCAGGGCTTGCTACATGATATAAAAAATAAAACATTAAAAAAAAGTGCTGCGCCCCCTCCTGGGCGATGCAATTGTATCGCCCAGAGGGTTAACCTCTGACTTTGCTATTGCTTACTGATTCTGTACTGCCGCCTATCTGCCTATAGTTGCTGAACCTCTGCCTGATTTCTGATTACTCTTCTGCCTTACGATTTCTGTACTGATCCTTACCTCTCTGTTGCCGAACCTTGCCTGTCTGACCATTCTACTCACCAGTGGGCCCTCGCCACTGGTGAGGTGTGCTATATACCCACCAGCTCCTCTGGTGCTGTATCGCTACTCTTCCTTAAAGTGACTAATAGTACCTTACCAGCTCCACTGGTAAGGTCTAGCTAAACTATACGGTCACGTGCTCTGCTATACCTTTTCAGTTCTGCTGGAAAGGTCTGCTCAAATTATTATTGTCACTAAAACTGATAGTACCTTACCAGCTCCTCTGGTAAGGTTTTGCCAAACTATACAGTTGCCGTGACTGATAATACCTTGCCAGCTCCTCTGGTAAGGCCTAATCAAATTATACGGTTTCGGTAACTGTTAGTACGTAGCCATCCCCTCTGGAAGGTCTGGCCGTACTTATCAGTGCTCTCGCAGCTAGTGCCCACCAGCACCTCTGGAGAGGCCTAGCCTTATTGGTTTTTGAGGTTCATCAGCTCCACTGATGAGCACTCGTTATTTATTCATTATTCCCACCAGTTCCACTGGTGAGGTGTTGCTTAGTGACTGATAGTACCTTTCCAGCTCCTCTGGAAAGGTTTAGCCAAAACTATCCAAGTCGCTAGGATTACCTTTACAGCTCCTCTGGAAAGGTTTAGCTTTGCTACACTCGCTACCGGTTTAACTAGTTCCTTGCCAGCTCTCCTGGTAGGGACTAGTCGGTCTATTTCTGTATTTTCCTAGTTAACCTTTCCAGCCCCTCTGGAAAAGGTCTGTGGTATTATCTGTCTTATTCGTCATTAGTCCTTTACCATTTCCTCTGGTAAGGACTAACTATACTGTACTCTCTGTTACTACCTTCCCCAGCTCCACTGGAAAGGTTGGTCTAATCTATTCAGTCAGTGTACTAATTGTACTTTACCAGCTCCTCTGGTAAGGTCTCGTAAAACTATTAAAGTACTGTTGCACCAAGCACACACTCAGCTCCTTGTGCTGCTATACTGGTATTATTGGTGATTCTGCAGATCACACATAATCAGGTATAGCGTCTGCATTGTTGGTGATTCTGCATTTCACCAAATAATCAGACATCTGAGTAGCAACACCCAACCGTTACATACTGTTGCAAAAAATTAATAAATGAAAAAAAAAATGTTCATCAAGTGTATCTTGCAGATTTTTTAAGTGGATTTGGTTTGCCTAACAGGTAAATGCCTACTGCATTTTTAACTACTTCTCCACTGAGGGGTTTTTACCCTATGGCACCAGAGCAATTTTCACCTGTCAGTGCTCCTCCCATTCATTTGTCAATAACTTTATCCCTACCTATCACACCAAAATGATCTATACCTTGTTTTTTTACCACAGATTATGCTTTTTGTGTGTGATATTTGTTTTCAGTAATTACTTTACTTTCTATTAATTTTAAAGGGAAAACAAGAAAAAAATACACTATTTTTCCAATTCAATCCCCTATAGTTTTAAAATAAACAATGCTACTGTAAATAAACCACACACATTTTATTTGCCCATTTGTCCTGGTTATTACACTTTTTAAGCTTAAATGATGTCCCTAGTACAATGTATGTCAACAATATATTATTTTGAAATAAAGGTAAATTATCAATACTTACAAGATTTGCAAAAATAACATTAATATACCCTCATGACATACATAGTAAAAAAAATATGCTTCCCTAACATAACTATTTAAATGCTGTCACTTTTTTTTAAACAAGAGTTTTAACTATTAGGTACAGGGGAGGGGGAAGGAGGGTATGTTTTATTTTAATTTATATAGTGTAAAATGTAGTGTAAGATGTGTCTTTTTGATGTATTTTTTTTTTACCACTAGATGTCTCCACACACACTATTCTGCCATAAATGGTAGGGTCCTGATTAAATTACAGGTGTTAAAAAATGTGAATGAATAATCTATTGTCCTGAATTGCACACAGTTTAACTACTTAAGTACCAGCAGTCTCTGCCCCCTTAAGGACCAGAGACTGCTGGTACAAAAAATAGCGGAATAACGACGAATCACAGCACATACCCATCGCAATCGCCATCCACGTCGCACGCTGGGAACCTCAGCCACCCACTCTGCCGTCTCTATGACAGCAGAGTTCCTGTGAGCCGGTCAGGAGCCGCTTTCATTGGCTCCTGACCCTGCCTATCAATGTAAGCCAATCGGAGCTGCTTACGTTTATATACAGGGTCAGGAGCCAATGAAATCGGCTCCTGACCCGCTCACAGGGCTCTGCCCTTATAGAGATGGCAGAGCGAGTGAGCTGCGGTGGGGAGACAGCGGCAAGATTGTCAAGAGCGACAAAAGTGTTGAGAGTGTGCAGCGTCTGTGTATTGAAATCTACACCCTGGCAGCCAGATAGCCATCAAAACAGGGTGTAGATTTCAATTAGCACGGTCCTTATAAGTAGTTAACAGCTGAAACAACTATCATTGCTTGCAAAGAATGGGAAATTTCTAAGGCCACTTTCAGATGGACGGCTGAACTGCACACTTGTCAAGCAGTTCAGTGTCCCGTCTGTCACCCTCAAGCACCATTTGGGTTACATGTATTACATGTGGCTAGATAGCAGCAATTGTAACACATGGTGGTGTTACTTCACTGCAAAAAAAAAAAAAAAAAAAGCGTGGCCACGCTCAGATGTGACTCTATTAAGGAAGCCCATACAGGAACAATAGCAAGTGCCCAACCAGTGCACGACAGAAGCAAAGAGGTGGTGAATTCATACACGGTGCATTATTTTTGTTTTTCAGAACCACATATAGGCAGAATGCTCGTGTTGATAGGAGCGCAGTACGCACAACAGACGTTCCAATGGAGGAGTCCCAGAATATGCTGAAGGACCTAACACACTATAGGGGTGGGGGGGGGGGGCTGGAAAGAGCCCCAGGTAAGTAAAAATCCAGTTTTTGGGTCAAGTTCAGGTGTTTTAAGTTCCACAGAGGAAAAGGACTTTACAAATATTAGCTCATTCATTTATCTAGCTTTTAAACTCCAAAATTCATCTGAAAGTTCTCATTAGCAGATGTATGTAAAGTTGTTGCTTCATTTTTGGTCACAGAGTTTGAGGTGCTTTTGTAGTTAATAATCTGGGTCATTTGCAATGACACAGCTCTGTATCTAGGGATCTGACATTGCTGCTCAGAGAATGGATTATTTTCAACATAGGAATAAGAATGCAAAAGAGGGAAGCGAAAAAAATAAAAAAGTGTAGTTTCTTTTAAATATTAATGGATTTAATAATTACTTGGACTAAAATAAAAGCTTATTCTGCTTCAATGAGGCTTGGGCCAGTAAAGTTTCACATTTTTGTTTGCACAAAACATTAAGAAAAATTGATATTTACATCTTGCTAACAAGATTTGCCTTCAAAGCCGAAAAGAACAGTAGAACATGTTTTTGTAGACTGTTTAAAGTTACCGTGGCAAACTAGATGAAATAAACCAGGACAGAAAACAGAGTGCTCTTTTTTACAAATTCAAAGTTTAAAGTCAGGTGTAATTTTTTTCACTTTTGAACAATGTGGAAATGGGTTAGAGGCTTTGTGGCTTTCATATAAAAACTGGTAGCCTTGGAAACAGGACATGAGGAACAGCAATAAAAGCTACCCAGAGATTTTAACTCTTCTTCCACTCTCCCAGGTGTGGTATATTTGTTGTGACCTGGACAGACCAGACTCATACACCAGAATCCTCCTTCTAGACATTAGCTTGGTTTCAATACCATTTGCCCCTGCATACTGCATGAAAATCTTGTAGCCCTTGATGTCCACCCTACTCTCCACCTGTGGATTATAGACTTCCTCACTAATAGCTCCCAAGTCGTCAAGCTGGGTAACTTCTCCTCTTGACCAAGGGCCACCAATACTGGAGCTCCACAAGGCTGCATCTTGTAAACTTTCCTGTTCTCCCTCTATACTAACTGCGCCTCCATGGCAAACTCAGTTAGGCTTCATCACACTATGAGCGTTTGCAGGGTTTTTTATAAGAGCTGGCAATTTTAGAAATCCCCCCAAAAGTGCTTGTGCAATGATTCCCTATGAGAGTGTTCACATGTAAGCGTTTCGATTTCATTGAAATCGGAAACGCGATACATGGACCATTTTCTGAGCGCTTTTGCTATAATGGAAGGTATAGAGAAATGGCAAAACGCTTGAAAAAGCGCTTTGCATAGAGATTACCCCAGCGCTTTTAAGAATAAACACATCGTATTTATTCTTTTCCGGGTCAAAGAGTTCACTTCCTGGCTGATGTCAGGAAGTGAAAATCTCAATCGCTCAGCAAAAGCCCTACGAAAACTGCTTTTCTAAGCTCAAAGTGCAGAGAAAAGCGCTTTGAAGAAACTCTCAATAAATCGCTCAGCGCGTGCTATTTATGTGAACAAGGCCTACAAATTTGCAGATGAAACCACCAAAGTTGGCCTTGCAACCAAGAACGAGAAGCAGGCCTTTCATCAGGAGGTTGAAAGTGTATGCCACTGGTACAAGGAGAACAAACTGTTAAGATTATTTTTTTCTTCAGGAAGCACTCCCCTGAATCCCCCGATCTACATTGACGGCACTGAAATAGACAAGAGTATCCAGCAAGAGAAAGCCCAAAAAAGTTATTCTTCCTCTGCCAACTAAAGAAGTTCGGTATTGCCAAGGAGTTTCTGAGCTGCTTCTACAGCGCCACTATTGAATCTGTCCTCTGTTCATCCATCCTGACTTGGTATGCAGGCTCCTCCACTAGCGAAAGATACACACTCCTGGAGGGTCATCAGATCAGCAGAGAAGATTAATTGGGAAACCACTTCCTCCACCACTCCGGATTAGGTTCCAGAGCAATGAGGATAGCCAACGACCCCTGCCACCGAGGCAACCGCTTCATTAGGAATCGGAACTCAGTAAATTCCCGACACACATGCACTCGTACTGTATGTTCCTGCTATGTTCTACACCGAGCTGTCAGACTGAGAACTAGGAGTAGTGTTGCTGCTGTCACCCAGCGACAGCTTTAGGCATTACAGCAAGATTACTTGGTTCTCACTTGACCAATTATTTACCAAGCGAGCCTGCTTTGCATGGCAGCTGGCTTGTGCAGAAGACCCAGACTGGACCTGACTGAGCCTGTTACCGGAGCTGAGCGCGGCTGAATGGCAGACTGCGGGAGGACGGCGAGGTACTCAGACGAGCTTATGGGGATGGAGGAAGCCCGGGTAAGTATGAAATCTTTAGACTTTGACATCTCTGGTAGACTTTAAAGTTCAAGTCAAGTTAAAGGTCAGGTATAGTTTTAAATGTTTGTCAGGGAAGGGCTAAAGTTTGGAGTCAGGATTATTGGTAAGGTTGCACCCAATTAAAAGTACAATTTGGTGTTAGGCAGAGGAAAAGGAAAAATGTTAAGGGAAAGGTTGCAGCACATTATTGATGTTATGATACTTAAGTAGAGGTTAAGGTCAGGGTAGATTAGAAAGGGACATTTTCTGAACAGACCACCACACACTGTCTGTGCTGATTCTACTAGATATGACACATTTGGGCTTTAAGAGGGGTTTTCTTTGGGGGGGGGGGGGGTGTTAAAAAAAAACCATTAACTTTTACACTGCTATAATGTCATCCCTGCACACAGTTGATAAACCTGCTGTGTGCAAGGATGATGTGGCAGGTGCCTGATTGGCACTGCACGATGTGTCTCCACGCTGGCCGCCTGTGTGAAGCCGCTATACGGCAAGTTTAAGCTGCTGTACTGCCTGTTCTAATTGGATCAAGCAGTCGGGGAGGCGGGATCATGGCTCCGTGATTGGGTCAATCAATGCACTCGCTGAGTAGCACCGAGTGCAGTGATTAGCCCAAAAATGGAGCATGATCCTGCCTCCGAGACATCATGTCCAATTAAAAACAGCCTGTGTAAACTAACAGGGAAGGAAGTGATGAGCGGCACAGAGTGACAGCATGCAGCCTGGCATAAGAGGAGAGTCTTATTTTCAGAGGATACCTTATATTTAGAGAATAAGCAAAATAACAGCTAGGTCTTATATTCAGGGAATGCCTTACTTTAGGGGAAAGACGGTATATAGCCACATTATCATCCATACCTATACCCATTGGGCCTTAAATCAATGGCTGAATGACATGCATACATTTTTTTGCCTTTAGACATAAAAATATACTCATCTACAAATCATTTAGTTGAGTAAAGATCACTTGGTGGGAAAAAATGCACATATTTTTAGAATGTAACACTTTCTGTAGCCCGCTCGATGTCTTCTCAATTTGTTCAATGGTTTATCTAGAATGGTTATTTTTCTCTCTCTACTAACTGAGTCCTTGACTTGAAAATTTATTTTAAAAAAATGTAAAAGGAAGTAATAGAAATGTATCGTATACTGAGCATGGCAGATCTTCTGGAGCTGTTTTATTCTCAATTAAATGTATATTTTCAATTGTTAATTCACATGACGCATTCAGTAACTTAATGTCGTAAAAAAAAATATAAATGGGGGATTGCTAATCTAATCAGCAATGCTCTACTGATGCTCTATGAAAAAAGGCATTCCAGAAGGACCACTTCAGCAGAATATTATGTACCTATTCATTCCAACTGTGACTGCAAGACAGGATTTCAAATACCCAGCTGCAATTTAACAACATGGCACCAGGCAACCGATGCCCATTTGCGCTGCAGTCCAACAGCTGGGTCCCACACTGCACAGCTGTTTGAATGGTAATCTTCCAGTTGCAAAGTATGTAATATGGAGAAATATTTGTGCACAGAGGGTGATGAACACTCCATCCCACTGTTCCCTTCACTTAGTGAACATAATATAAACTGTTGATTCATATTCTTAATATATTTTCCAGTCAATTTGCCTTGGCTGAATTGGCGACTATATAGAGTGGAACCAATGGCGTGTAAATCTGACATCTCTCTGGGCTAATGGTCCTTCTGGGTAATTATTGGTGTCTGCTTGCTTTAAAAACAGAGAAATACAGTACTCTTGAGCTTCTATTTAGAAGCTTGATCATTTTTAAATTGGCCATTATGAATGGCTTTCAAACTACGCTGCAAGCTTCGCAAAAAGTCATTTGGCATCAAAGTTCTAAGCTGAACATTTTACAATTATTCTTAAATTCTTCTTTCATTCCCAGCAGTAAATAGTGAGAATGATAATGTGATGGGCATTTAGACAGAAAGATCTTTACATAGATCTTTGTTTTTTATACGTTGGGTTGAGTATGACTGTATCAACTAACACAAGTAAGACATCAGCAGCTGCCAATTAGGCTGTTTCTTGCCAGGAAGTATATGTTGAATAAAACTTCAAAGTTCAGTCTCCATGTAAGGGCCCTTTTACACTTAATCAGTTGCTCTCAGTTATAACTGAAAGGAAACTGACTTTCAAAGTAATGCCCATGTTTTCCTGTGGCCTCTTTTACATTTAACACGTTTTGACTGAAATCTTCCCAATGCACTGCTATGGAAAAAAACGTGTACCAATGCGTACTAACGCACACCAACTGATTAAGTGTAAATGGGGCCTAAGACTGCAATTTGTAAACTATGTATTTGTGCCTAAACACTTACTTTGCTGTAAAATTGTTGATTGCCCCAAATCAGGGCTGGATTTACGTGTCAGGATGCTGTACACAAAAAGCAACCACCTTAAAATAAATATGCAAGCAATTTTTTTTTAAACCTACATACCCATGGCTTCTTCTAGCCACTGGCAGCCATCCTGTGCCCTCGCCACAGCTCTGCATCCATCTGGTGGCCCGGGTTCCCCTCCATTGCACATGCCAATGGGCATCTACCGCGCCTGCGTGAGAGTCGCTCACGGTCACGCTGACCTGGTCTGGAGCCTACGCATACATGTCAAACTTTGGCCCGTGGGCCAAATTTGGCCCTCAAAGCCATCAGATTTGGCCCTCAGGTGGTTTTCCCACTTTACATTAGGTTTGGCCCACTCTAGGCCACCAGAGAGGCTATATTGGAGGGGAAGCCCTAGATCACCAGGGAAGCCATATGGGGAGGGGGAAAGCACTAGACACCATGGAACTGTACTGGAGAGGGAAGGGGCCACTAGACACCAGGGAACTGTATAGGGAAAGGAGGGGGCCACTAGACACTAGGAAACTGTGTAGGGAAAGGAGGGGGGCACTAGACATTAGGAAACTGTATAGGGAAAGTAGGGGGCCACTAGACACCAGGGAACTGCATAGGGGAAGAAGGGGGCTATTAGACACCAGGGAACTTTATAAGCTAGTGAGATGGCCACTAGACATTGAGGTTGGCACGTGACTTGGTCCCAGAGCTCAGGTTCGGCACACTTTGTATAGGAGTTTGACACCTCTGCTCTAGACCATATCAGCGCGACTGCGAGTGGCTCTTGCGCAGGCGCAGTAGATGCCGACCTCACAACAGAGGGGACCCCGGGCCACTGCCTGGATGAGGAGCTGCAGCGAGGACACAGGACAGCTGCTAAGGGCTTGAGGAAGCCCCAGGTATTTTTTTTTCTTTGTCTGCTCGGACCTTCTCTTTAAAGCAAATGTGTAGTGAAAATAAACTTATGAGATAATGAATTGTATGTGTAGTACGGATAATAAATAGAACATTAGTAGCAAAGAAAAGTCTCATATTTATTTCCAGTAAATGAAGAGGTAAAAAACTTGTGTGATCTATGCAAAAGAGATTCTCTGAGCTAGTCAACTTATAGTAGCCATACACTGGTCGATAGCCACAGATCAATCCCTCTCTAATCGAATCTGATCAGAGATTGATCTATTGGCTGCCCATACAGTGCACATAGATTTTGAATCGATTTCAGCATGAAATGCTATGATGCGTTGCAGGGCTGTGGAGACGGAGTCGGAGTAATTTTGGGTACCTAGAGTCGGAGTCAGTGGTTTCAATAAACTGAGGAGTCGAATGATTTTTGAACCAAATCCATACTTTGTAAACATTAGACTAAAGAGTCGGAGTGGAGGAGTCGAAGCAATTTTGGGTACCTGGAGTCGGATGACTTGTGTACCGACTGCACAGCCCTGATGCGTTGGTCGTCGCCAAATCGAACTCCGCTAGCGAAGCGCTCCCAACACTTCGACAATCGAGCAACATTTTCTGCCTGGACCGATTGACTGAATCAACCGATGTCAGATAGAAATCAGTCGATAGGTCAACATTTGCATTAACAAATTCACAGCAGATTCTATCACAGTGATCGAATCTGCTGTATATCTACGAGAAGTTGAACTAGTGTATGGGTACCTTAATTTGGTGAACTTTTCTAAAGAGCTTAAAGAGACTCCGTAACAAAAATTGCATCCTGTTTTTTATCATCCTACATGTTCCAAAAGCTATTCTAATGTGTTCTGGCTAACTGCAGCACTTTCTACTATGACAGTCTCTGTAATAAATCAATGTATCTTTCCCCTGTCAGACTTGTCGGCCTGTGTCTGGAAGGCTGCCAAGTTCTTCAGTGTTGTGGTTCTGCTATGAACTCCCCCTTTCTGGCCCCTCTCTGCACACTGCCTGTGTGTTATTTAGATAAGAGAGAAGAGAGAAGCTGCTCTAATCAGCTGGATAAATCGTCCTCAGAGCTGGCTGGGCTTTCACATACTGAGGAATTACAAACAAGGGCAAAGCTGTTTGCAAGAAGAAAAGAGCAGCCTGAAACTTCAGTGCATGGGGGAAAGAAACACACAAATGATCTCTTGAGATTCAAAAGGAATGCTGTATACAGCCTGCTTATGTATGGATGTATTTTCTATGTGTGGACATACTGTACATCAACCTACTTCCTGTTTTGGTGGCCATTTTGTTTGTTTACAAACAAACTTTTTAAAACTGTTTTTAACCACTTTTAATGCGGCGAGGAGCGGCGAAATTGTGACAGAGGGTAATAGGAGATGTCCCCTAACCCACTGGTATGTTTACTTTTGTGCGATTTTAACAATACAGATTCTCTTTAAAGGGAACTCAAGGTGAGAGGGATATAGAGGCTAAAATGTTTATTTCCTTTTAAACAATACCAGTTTTCTGGCTGTCCTGCTGATCCTCTGCCTCTACTTTTAGCCATGGACCCTGAACAAGGATGCAGATCAGGTGCTCTGACTGAAGTCAGACTGAATTATCTGCATAGTTGTTTCAGGCGTGTGATTCAGACACTACTTAACAGAAAGATCAGCAGGACTGCCAGGCAACTGGTATTGTTTAAAAGTAAATAAATATGGCAGCTTGAATAGGTCTCACACCTGGGGTTCCTTTTAAACAGTCAAGAAACGGTGAAAGACAGCTTGCCAATCACAAAGCTTTGTGCTGTAAATCCTCTTTCAGCACACTTGCCGAGCAGTTCAGTCTCCCGTCTGCCAGTCCAATTTGGCTGCAATTGGAATGCAGCTGAATGGCAGCGGTTGTGCGCGTGGTGGTCTTACAGGGCGGCAGAGAACTGAGACACGTCTAGTCTGAGCACAGCTATGACCACAATCAGATCATGGGTGTAACAAAAGACCCTGCAAGGGATACAGCCGCAGGGGGCCCAGTCCTGAGACTGTCAACTAAGGACAAGGAGAGAAAAACGTTCTGTTGTCTGTACAATTGTTCTGCATCTGCTCAGCCACTGATAAGGTACCTTACAAAGTTTTGTAGACAAAGATCTGTAGACAGTCCTTATTCAGTGTGCAGCAGGGTCTTGTATACAGTGCCCAGCCTCCAACCTCTCCACCACCCCCCAAGTGCTGTGTACTGCAGTGATGCTGGAGAAGTCTGCAGAGCCAGTTCTGCTCCATCAGAGATGGACAGAGTGAGTGTAATAAGCTGAGGCTGGGAGCACACTCGTCTGTCAGTCATCTGCATGGGGAAAACACATTCAAGTGTGCACTAGCCAACTGAATAATGTTGGTTTACCTGTGCAGAAAGCGAGGGAAGGGGGGGGGGCAGTGGAGGGGTCCCAGCCCATCCAAAGCTTCACAAGGGGGCCCCAGTGATTTCTAGTTACTGCCCTGGATCGTATGTGTGGACTTCCTGTACAGCACAAGTACCGAGCACTAGGGCTGATCGGAACAGCTGAATTCCGATTTCGTCAAAATTTCGTGTACCACATGCGAAAACCGAATTTTGTGTTCCGAACTTCTGCGGTTAATTGTAAAGCCCCTGCACATGCTATCATCACCAAATTTGGCATGTATAATAAGCAGATGAGTAGGAACATGGTAAAAAAAAATTGTGAAAAGACTATATAGTTTTTGAGCAAATAGATTTCAAAGTTTCATAGGAAAAATGGTTTTTAACCGCTTCAGCCTACCGGGTTGAGAATTTTTTACATCCAAGCAATGTTCACCTCCCATTCATTTGCCAATAACTTTATCACTACTCATCACAATGAATTGATCTATATCTTGTTTTTTCCGCCACCAATTAGGCTTTATGTGGGTGGTACATTTTGCTAAGAGCAACTTTACTGTAAATGCATTTTAACAGGAAGAATAAGAAAAAAACGGGAAAAATTCATTATTTCTCAGTTTTCAGCCATTATAGTTTTAAAATAATACATGCCTCCATAATTAAAACTCACGTATTGTATTTGCCCATATGTCCCGGGTATTACACCGTTAAAATTATGTCCCTATCACAATGTATGACAATATTTTATTTGGAAATAAAGGTGCATTTTTTCAATTTGCGTCCATTACTATTTAGAAGCCCATAATTTAATAAATCATATTGATATACTCCTTTGACATGAATATTTAAAAAGTTTAGACCCTTAGGTAACTATTTATGTTTTTTGTTTTTTTTTATTATTGTAATTTTTTTTTTTTTAATTGAAACTTGTATGTGGGTATTTTTTGGTGTGGGAGGTAAACAGGGAATTGTAAATGTTTGTAAATGTATTTTATTCAGTGTTAAGTGTTTTTGGTGTAGTTAGCTATTTGGCCACAAGATGGCCACAGTCAAAAAGTCCTGTAGCAAAGGAACTTTTTGCGATCAGAAAAGCCGCAGCGTCTGAAGAGACGCTGTCGGCTTTTCTCCGGGGGGGTCCGATCAGTGAAAGGGATTTATAATCCCTTTCATTGTTCGCTGGGCTAACGGCCCCCAGCGGGAGCACGCACGGGGGGGCACGCGGGAGCGCGCGCGACCCGCGGGAGTGCGCGCAGCCTAACTGGACGAAAATTTTCGTCCAGTTAGGCTGAAGTGGTTAAACTGTGTAAAATGACACTGTACAGGTTACTGCCTTCTGAGTTCTGTATACATATTGTATACATTTCATGAAAACAGACAGCGTGGGGTCCCCTCTTCCAAGCCTCCTTAACTCTTTGTCTCCCATGCAGGCTGGAATAGCCAGAATGCGGAGTCCCGGCCACGTGGGGCTTCGCACCCTGAGCTATACCAGCCCGCATGGTCCATGGTATGGGGGGGGCTCTGGAGGAGAGGGGCGGTCAACCTCCCCCTCTCCCCCAGAGCACTTGTCCAATCCATGGACAAGGGGCTCATCCCCACCTCCGGTGCCCCAGGAGGAGGTGGGGGCTGCCGACATCCTGGGGGGTTCATGGTGCCATCCTGGGTTCCCCTTTAACAAGCGGACCCTGGAAGCCGCCCCCACCCCAGGAGAAATGAGTATAGGGGTACACGGTACCCCTTACCCATTTCAGCAGAGTTAAAAAAAGAAATAAAAACACAACAAAAAAAGTCCTTTATTGTTCTAAATAAACCAGGGATACTTACCTTGCGAAAATCCCACGCCAGTATCTTTAGAAGTGGTCCCACGCCAGTATCTTCTTAGGACATCTCACCACCCTCCCACACCGACGAACTCCCGACACTGAATGGTCACAGTCAGCCTCTGCATCCGTATAGCAGAGGCTATGAACACAAAAATGTTGCCTTTGAAACAAGAAATTTTGGCAAACAGTGATGCGATCAAAATGGCCACTGGGAAATCCCGGAACGCTAGAGGCCACACTAGAGTGGCGAAACCAGCCATTTTTCACATAGATGGTGGGTCCAGGGGACCAGAGCAGGAGGTGCCCTGGTCCCCTGGACCCACCTATTTATGTGAAATAACGCTCAGTCTGACACTCTGAGGTGGCCTCCGGGGAACAGGAATTCCCCAGCAGCCATTTTGTTTATGACACGGTTTGCCGAAAATTCTAGTTTTAGCAAACAATTTTCGTGTTTCTAGCTTATGCAATACAGATTGCAGAGACTGCCTATAGCCATTCAGCCCCGGGAGTTGGGCGGGTGCGTGGGACCACTCCTGAGGATACTGGCGTGGGACCACTCCTGAGGATACTGGCGTGGGATTATTGCAAGGTAAGTATCCCTGGTTAATCCAGAGCAATAAAGGACTTTTTTCGTTGTCGTGTTTTTATTTCTTTTTTTAACTCTCTGCTGAAATGGGTAAGGGGTACCGTGTACCCTATACTCATTTCTCCTGGGGAGGGGGCGGCTTCCGGAGTCTGCTTTTTAAAGGGGACCCCGGATGGCACCATGAACCCCCCAGGACGTCAGCAGCCCCCACCTCCTCCTGGGGTACTGGAGGTGGGGAAGAGCCCCTTACCCATGGATTGGACAAGGGCTCTGGGGGAGTGGGGGAGGTTGGCCGCCCCTCTCCTCCAGAGCCCCCCCATACCATGGACCATGCGGGCTGGTATAGCTCAGGGTGCGAAGCCCCACGTGGCCGGGACTCCGCATTCTGGCTATCCCAGCCTGCATGCGGGACAAGGGGTTAAGGAGGCTCGGGAGGGGGGACCCCACTCTGTCTGTTTTCATGAAATGTATACAATATGTATACAGAACTCGGAATGCAGTAACCTGTACTGCAGCAGTGTCATTTTACACAGTTTAAAAACCATTTTTCCTATGAAACTTTAAAATCATTTAATTCAAAAACTATAAGGCAGGGGTTTCAAACTCGCAGCCCGTGGGCCATTTGCGGCCCTCGATACAATATTTTGTGGCCCCTGCCGGCAAAAGCAAGAGACACTATTTTTGCTTATTTTACCTTATAGTTCGCTTCAGTGCTCCCTAGTAATCCGCCGCTAAACGAGGGCTGCAGAGCCCCCAAATCCCCCGGGCAAACATCCACGACTGCGCTAAGGGGCAGAGCTTCCAGCTGTAGCTCTGCCCCTCCTGACTTCAATCGCCGCCTCTTCCCGCCTGCGATGATCCGCCGCGATTGATGTCAGGAGGGGCAGAGCTGAAAGCTCTGTCCCTTCCAGGAAATGCCGGCGGATTGCCCCCCGGGCGATTTGGGGGCTCTGCAGCCCTCGTTTTGCGGCGGGGACACGTGAAATCCCTTATGCGGCCCAGTCTCATCCTGACTTTGCCTCCTGCGGCCCCCAGGTAAATTGAATTTGAGACCCCTGCTATAAGGTCTTTTCACAATTTTTTTTTTTACCATGTTCCTACTCATCTGCTTAATATACATGCCAAATTTGGTGATGATAGCATGTAAGGGGGCTTCACAATTAACCACGGAATTTAGCACTATTGACTTCAATGTAAACGCGAATTCGGTACTCGGAATTGCCGAATTTTCGAGTTTCGAGTGCTTACTCGGAACTGCCAAATTCCGATGGCAAACTCGAAATTCGGAATCCGAGAGCTCAGCCCTAATAGCTTCGGCCATAGGAAGTGAGTGTCATTTCCTGCTTTGCCGGCTGCCAGATAGGAGTTACCGCGTACTAACGCAGTAATCCCCGAAGAATGCCGTCGGCAGTGCGGCCGCCAGGCTTCCGCCAACATTCAGAGTGAAACCGGCCTGAATTTGCCAGAGACTAATACTGCACTTTGGAAGCCCGATCGATTTACGTTCAGACTGGCATCAATCTGGCGTGCTCGAAAAGGCTCGGTTAGATGTGTGGCAGTAGCGGCTTCTTGACTCCCTGTGTGTAATGCGTACCCACAAAATGAAAGTCAATGGGAACGCAATGGTAGGCGTTTTTTCCCCAAAATATTTTTTTTTCTGTATTTTCGTTTCCTGCTGTCTTCCAAGTGATTTGCATGAATAGAAATCTAAAAATGCATGGAAAACGCATACAAAACGCATATGCATTTTGTATATACAAACGCATTAAAACACATGGAAAACGCATTGCAAACGCACCACAAACGCACAAACACCGCACACAACATTAACTTACAACATGACATAAAACGCAGCGTTTCACGCTATGTCCTATGTGAACCCAGCCTTACATGTGCTGTCAGTGCATATTAAGGATTAGTGCATTAGGGCCTGTACAAACAGACTGCGTTGCGCTGTGTTCTTATAACATCATGCATTTTTTTTCAATTGCAAAGCCTTTTTAAAAATAATGAAAATTGTGATGAATTGTACACAGTAGTATGATGCGATTTTAGAAACTTGCAATCGCAGTGACTGCATTAGAAAATTGCATACAAAAAAGGCAAGGAGATTGCATTTTTTTTAGGTCAAATCCCAGGAGGCCTTGCAACTTCCTGTCGAAGGACTTTAAAAAGACTCAGAGACGAACAATACTAAAACTCTGATATTTACCCGGGGCTTTCTCCCGCCCCATAAACACGTCTAAGTCCCACGCCGTCCTTCCGCAATCTGCCCTTCAGCTGCGGTGAGCCCCGGTAACAGGCTCAGTTACATCAGCCGCTCTGCTGGACGCGTAATACAAAAGTACCTTCTGCATCATTATTTCATTCATATAGATTATATACACCATGGGCTTGATTCACAAAAGAGTGCTAACTGTTAGCACGGCAGTTTTCACGCGAATTTTCGCGTTTGCATGCGATCGCGAATTTTCACACGCAATTAGACGTTTTCACACGCAAACGTGAATTTTCATGTGAAATCGCTATTGTTTTCGGAAACGATAATGATTTCACTGCGCGCAAAAACGTGTAATTGCGCGCAAAAATTCGCAATCGCGCGCACACACGTGAAAATTCGCGTGAAAACGGCCGTGCTAACAGTTAGCACTCTCTTGTGATTTAAGCCCCCGGTATTAGTCCAGATCCTGACAAGCAACGCAACATATGAAAACAAACATGATGTATTGATATAGATCCACAGAAGGGTAGCAACAGGAGGAGGCGGGGTTATGCAAATTAGTCACAGGTGCATTGCTCTGGCCAGTTTTGCCTGTTAAGGGCCATCGTTTCTAATTTTCGTTATATTTAGGCTACATATTCAGGATCAAGACTTCTTTAATGAATCTGTGTAGCCTGGGGGTTGTAAAACTACGTGTGGGTTGTAAAACTAAATATCTCGCCATAAGATGAAAACTGCAGAAATATGGGGGTATAAATAGCAATTGACTCGTAATAAAAAATAGATATGTGGGTGTGAGGGGAGAGGTGTGTCGCTATGTCTCCCATCCAAAGGGTCCCCCCCAAAAAAAAAAAAAAAAGGGACTACATCTGCATAGACTTTTTTTTATACTGACGCAGTGCGGCTTTATGTGACGGAAGTGACGTTTTTGCTGCATCCCTCACCTGACTGCATACGTTTGTCACCACGCGGTTCCTGCGGAGAACCGGAAGCCACACAGGTCATGTTAGCCATGCAA
This sequence comes from Hyperolius riggenbachi, assembly GCF_040937935.1. Classification (NCBI taxonomy): domain Eukaryota; kingdom Metazoa; phylum Chordata; class Amphibia; order Anura; family Hyperoliidae; genus Hyperolius; species Hyperolius riggenbachi. The sequence goes on from NC_090646.1 coordinate 154,826,067, forward strand.
GTTTTATGCATTGCGCTGAAGCGTATTTGTGCAATACGCTTCTGCGCAGGTGATCGCTTGCGCTAACAAGCACCTGACCAGCGCAGGAGAGCAACTGACACAGGTGAAAGGGGCCTAAGAGAGAACTGGATTTGAAAACCGTTCCCTATGAGGTTTAGTGCTGGGTTCCCTAAAGTAGACTAACACCATAGTATATAAGTAACTACAGTGGCTGCCAAACATCTCCAATGCGTGAAAAAAATTCCTGCAGATAAGTTGGGACCTGCACAATAGAAATAAAAGCTGCACGATCCCAAATTAGCTCAACACTACAGCAATCGTAATAGAATAATGCCCACACGCTATCCCTGGCGTTACAATGTCACTCGTATGACAGTTCCTCTTCTACAACTCTGTCTGTGTAACAAATCAGTATAGCGTGCACGGCGCTGTATTAGCCCTCCCCCAGCAGTCAGCTCCCTCCCTGTTTCCGGGTGCAACAGCAGCACAGCGAGACATGGAGGGCGGCTGCTCCTCGCTGCTGTACGTGCTGGCGGCGCAGCTGTGTGCGGTGTACTCGCAGGCGCCCGCATTGCCTCTGGTCATCAACACGTGGGCTTTCCGGAGCGCAACGCAGACAGGTGATGACTGGAGCGCGCCTCGTACTCCCCCCTGAGCCCCGCAAAGTGACTGCCGGGAGCGCGCATGTGCTGGCTGTCATGTGATCGGGGCTCAGGGTCAGCTGATACTGTTTCTGCAGAGTACTAGGAGAGATACCGACCAGGGATGGTCACTGAGATGCTGCTTTGTACTGGGGCAATTCAACAGGCACTCAGGCAGGAAATGCTCATTCGCTTTGCCTGATTTCAGGCTGCCTACAAAACCCAGATTTAGCATGATATCATTGGCCTACAAAGTTCTGATTAACGCATTATGCATGATGTACACTGTAATTTTGTGTCCAGTTGTCACTTTTTTTTTCTCTTTTGCGACAGATGAACTACAAAAACTGGCAGTGGTACTTATCCGTTAGCCGGGCGCATCCGGCAGGTGGCGCTAATTACTATTCCCCCTCCAGGCCGACATGGATAGTAGGGAAAGATGTAACTCTGGTGGAGTTTTGTCGCCACCTAGAGGATGCGCCCGGCTAACGGATAAGTACCCTGGCAGTATTTTTACACAATGCAAATATTTGTTGCCAAAAATGTGGAAGCTCATTTCATGTTTGATACTTAGTAAAGGGAAGGTTCTGGATGGTGGCGCATTCCTGTTCCTCTGTCTGGCCCATCTTTCAGCGATGTCCTCAGGTGTAGCAATTTGACCTGCGCATGCGTGAACTTGATCTTACGCATGCGCGGAATTGATGCACTCGTCCTCGGAACTACTCGGCAGCACTGTACAATAGATAAGGGAGGCATAGCAGACAATGGAGTAGTTGCAAAGATTGCTCAGGAAGTTCTGAAGGCTTTTTGGTGTAATAGCTACCAGGGCTGTGGAGTCGGAGTCGGGGCAATTTTGGGTGCCTGGAGTCGGGAAAAAATGCACCGACTCCGACTCCTAATGAATTTAAACTGTAATAAAATAGAAAATATGATAAAATGTTCTATTTCTCAGATAATAGTCATCATAAATAATTTATACATACAGTAATAGCTGTGCTTAGTCCACAAAAATGAAATAAACCAATCAAAATTAGTTACTTGTGCTGCTTCAATAAAGCAGTCCCCGTATTTTTAAAGTCAGACATACACATCTGATTTTGACTGTATATATGATGTGTACACAGGAATCTCTTATATATACTAAATAACATACGCTGTAAGTATAAAGCCTGATGTGTAGCCATGTCACTAATAGAGATGGTCAATGAGATGGAAATAATTCTGTGTTGATTCTGATTTATGCAAATGTACGCACTTTCTTTGCTCATGAAATCAAATAATTTGATATGTTAAAATTTGGTTTGGTGACTATGAATTAAATGGTACCTGAGAAGGAGTAAAAGAAAAGTTTTATACATACCTGGGGCTTCTTCCAGCCCCCTTAAGGCTAATCAGTCCCTCGCTGTCCACCTCCGCCACCTGGATCTTCTGCTATAAGTCCTAGTAATTCAGCCAGTCAGCGCAGTCCAGCCGCATGCCGCTTCCACAGCCAGGAGCGTTCTGCACCTGCGCAACAGTGCTGCGCAGGTGTAGTACGCTCCCGGCGGTGGAGTGTGTGCATGCGCACTACGCCAGACTGGCTCAAGTACTTGGACCCATAGCAGAAGAAGGTGGCGGAGGAGGACAGCGAGGGACTGATTAGCCTGAAGGGGGCTGAAGGAAGCCCCAGGTATGTATAAAACTTTAATTTTATCTGTCTCAGGTTTACTTTGTTACACAGTAGTACTATACTCTACATATGCACTCTTCACAGAGCTGCAGGGAATCCACTGAGAATGTTGTGCACATTGAACACAGAGGTGTTGTCTATCACCCATAAAGGTGGTTCAGATTGTGCATGGTGGTTCAGATTGTGCATGAAGAATGTGTAATAGAGGAAGAATCTCCTTATTCCCCTGCAGAGTACCTGCACATCACCCTTACATGTACCCACAGTTACATTGCCTAGGGCCTGATAGATGTTCTTTGTTCCGGCTTGTACCTTTTGCAAGTACTCTTACCAAAGACTAGTTGTAGTCTATGACTAAAGGGAATAAATATGGCAGTCTCCATATTCTTCTCACTTCAGTTGTCTTTTAAAATTCCTAAGCGTTGGCAGTTAAGAGACGAATTTCATGTTACATACTTTCAATCAACAAGATTGTAATATGCAAATTAGAGGAGTCGGAGTCGAGGAGTCGGTGGAATCCTAAACTGAGGAGTCGGAGTTGGTGGATTTTTGTACCGACTCCACAGCCCTGATAGCTACAACCGTGTCAACGATGGAATGATGGGCCAGGCGGAGCAATGGGAAAGGTACACACTAGGCAGAATCGCAAGATGAGGAAAATGTATATATTTGGACATAATAAAAGTCTGTGAGCCGTATTTAAAAAAAAAAAAAAATCTGTGTTTCACATCTCCTTACCCTTTCCTAAAACAGCTCGTCACAAGTTAAAAACAATAGAACATGACACACTTCCTGTGATGCAACCTAAGTGCTCCAGCAGACACAGGAAGGTGAAAGTCAATGGGACCGTGCACATTTTAAATTTTTGGTGCTTTTGCGGTGCGCAGATGCAGATTTTCAGATAATGTACTTCCTGTCCAGCTGTGTATATATAAGCCATAAACCAAGAGGTGACGCTCTGATCTGCTATAAGGTCACCCAACTCAAAAAACCCTTCAGACATGTATATACAGCTGGACAGGAATCAGAATTCGAAATAAACGAATTCTGATTCCTGTCCAGCTGTATATACGTGTCTGAAGGGTGCGACTTTTTTGAAGACAGATGTTCAAAAATTCCTCCGCACACCTTTCATAGGATAAAACCATAAATCCTTTTATTAGGTCATCATAGAAAAGTAGCAAAATAGGGCCGCATGCAAGCTGACGCGTTTCTGACCCTGCCGGGTCCTTAGTCGTAGCTTGAAGACAGGTTGCCTCCAATTTCCCTGTCAATGCAGTGTGTTGCATATACTAAAGTGTGTGTAATTGTGCAATGTGATGCAGTAGCCATTTTGCCACTCGCAAAACGCACCATGTATAAAAGGACGCTTTAAGAGAACCTGAGGCAGGGGGGGCAGATGGGAAACAGAGGCATGTTTCTTGCCTCATGACATGCCTCTGTGTACCCCCCATACCGCTCTCTGCCCCCACCGCTGCGCTAGAGCCCCCAGAATTAGCAACAATGATTGTCGCTATTCTGGAGGGTAATGGGAGGAGAGAGGTATTGCCTGCTCAAAACGCCCACTGGGGGCATTTTTGCAGGCTTTCCACAGCTGCCTTTGAGCAGCTGTCTCTCCCTGGCCAAGCCCCCTGCTGCTCCCCACCTCCCTGCATGCTGGGAGAGAATCTCTCTCTCCTTCCAGCGTCATGACCCCAGAGGTCACGAAAGTGAAAGAAAGGACATGTGGGCCAACATAGCTGTTGGGATGGCGGCTACCTGGTCCACCTAGCCCCTTGGATCAGGTAGCCTAGTTGTTTTTTTTTTTTTATAACTGCACCTCGGGCTCTCTTTAACTTGCTGTCGTGTTTTAACTTTAGCTTTAACTATGCTGTCAATTTGTAAGTTACCTTGCTGTCTTAGGATCTATTTATAAAGGTGATAATGATGTGTGGAAATTGTGGCGATTCTCACCATAGTAATGAAACTGATGGTCAGTTTAAATGATTGCTGCTAATGATCACTAGTTACAGTGGTTTGCAAAAATATTCGGCCCCCTTGAAGTTTTCCACATTTTGTCATATTACTGCCACAAACATGAATCATTTTATTGGAATTCCACGTGAAAGCCAAATACAAAGGCCTCTATTCATAAAGCATTCCCGCATGCGGTAATGCTCAAAACAGCTGACTTTACCGACCATTTAGCAAAGTGTCCATTCATAAAAGCTGTTTCCGCATGAAAAGCTGACATTCCTGAGCAGTGCGGGAAATTACTACCTTATGCGGTGATTATCACAACACATGTCACAACATGTCAATTCATAAAGATTAGAGCAAGCGGAATGGGAACGGAGAATACCGACTGTTTAGAAAAGGAGATAAGCCAGGCAAGCTAATGGAGACAGACCTCCCAGGCAGCAGCAGCAGTGAGAGCAGAACAAAACAAGGCATCCCAGAATACCCAGGCTGTGTTTTTTAACCCCTTGGGTACCTGTTTTCAGATAAATTTCACATCAGAAAGCCTGCATGTGTAACATTTCTTGAAGTTCTTCTAAGCTGCGGCAATTAAATAGATTGTTTAGAAAGACTAATGCTGGGCATACACGGGTCGACCTTCTCTTATCAATCGAGCCGCTGATGGCTTGATTCATAATATCCGACAGGTCCGATCACCGCGCGGATCGATTCCCCGCTCGATCCACGCTGGCGGACAATAGCGGGGAATCGAGCGGAAGATAAGGAAGCGCCCGCGGGGAGGAGCGGGAATCGATCCGGGTGGCAGCGGGGAAGGGGCGGGAGTCGATCCAGCGGCTAATCGAGCCGCCGGATCGCTCCGTGTATGCCCAGCATAATAGACAGATTCAGAGAAGATTCAGGGCAATGAGAGGAAGTTTAAAAAAAAATAAAAAATGCACATCTAAAGGGAAGTTTGGGCTGCCTCCTTTATAGTAACTCTGTCTCTGCACAGGGAAAATGTATCAATTCAGCCAGCACTGCTAGTTTAGTGCAGGAATTCCTCGACCTTTTATCGCAAGTGTAAACTTTTTTATGAATTAGCACACAAAAGTCTAAAATACGGATGTGGTGTTTTCCCTCTAAGATTTTTTTTTCCGCAAATGTTTTATGAATAGAGCCCAAAGTGGTGTACACGTGGAAGTGGAATGAAAATCATACATGATTCCAAATATTTTTTTCCAAACAAATAACTGCAAAGTGGGGTGTGCGTAATTATTCAGCCCCCTTTGGTCTGAGTGCAGTCAGTTGCCCATAGACATTGCCTGATGAGTGCTAATGACTAAATAGAGTGCACCTGTGTGTAATCTGTCAGTACAAATACAGCTGCTCTCTGACAGCCTCAGAGGTTGTCTAAGGCCTAGTGCACACCAGAGGAGTTTTTCTGAGCGTTTTGAGTTTTTGAAACCTCCTGCTAATGTTATCCTATGTGTCTATGCACACTGGAGCGATGAGGTTTTGTAAAAAAAACAAAAAACATAGCATTAGATTGGTAAGAGCTTTTGAAACCTCTAGAGTTTGGGGGGCTTTTCTGGTGTGTCTCAGCCCTTAGAGAATATTAGGAGCAACAACACCATGAAGTCCAAAGAACACACCAGACAGGTCAGAGATAACGTTATTGAGAAATTTAAAGCAGGCTTAGGCTACAAAAAGATTTCCAAAGCCTTGAACATCCCACAGAGCACTATTCAAGCGATCATTCAGAAATGGAAGGATTATGGCACAACTGTAAACCTACCAACACAAGGCCGTCCACCTAAACTCACAGGCTGAACAAGGAGAGCGCTGATCAGAAATGCAGTCAAGAGGCCCATGGTGACTCTGGACGAGCTGCAGAGATCTACAGCTCAGGTGGGGGTATCTGTCCATAGGACAACTATTAGTCATGCACTGCACAAAGTTGGCCTTTATGGAAGAGTGGCAAGAAGAAAGCCATTGTTAACAGAAAAGCATAAGAAGTCCCGTTTGCAGTTTGCCACAAGCCATGTGGGGGACACAGCAAACATGTGGAAGAAGGTGCTCTGGTCAGACGAGACCAAAATGGAACTTTTTGGCCAAAATGCAAAACGCTATGTGTGGCGGAAAACTAATGCTTCATACACACTTGAGATAAAAGTCTTTGGAAAATGCAAGATCACAGACCAATTTTACCCCCTTCCATGTAGTATGAGAGCCATACTCTACACAGTCTATTCTATGGAGCTGAACTCCCCATCAGATAAAATCTTTGCAAGATGCTGCACACAAAGATGCCCGTACACACTCAAAAGATCATTATCTGCAAAAAGATCTGTTCCTGCAAAAGATCCATTCCTGCAAAATGCATTCATAGTCTATGAGATCTGCAGATCCTCATACACACTTGGTTTAACAGACAATCATGTGCAGATCAGATAAACCAGGATGGATCTTCAGATCTGCAGATGATTGCCAGATATGCAGATGAAGTCTGTTAAACCAAGTGTGTATGAGGATCTGCAGATCTCATAGACTATGCATGCATTTTGCAGGAATGGATCTTTTGCAGGAACAGATCTTTTGCAGATAATGATCTTTTGAGTGTGTACGGGCATCTTTGTGTGCAGCATCCTGCAAAGATTTTATTTGATGGGGAGTGCAGCTCCATAGAATAGACTGTGTAGAGTATGGCTCTCATACTACATGGAAGGGGGTAAAATTGGTCTGTGATCTTGCCTTTTCCAAAGACTTTTATCTCAAGTGTGTATGAACCATAACACTGCACATCACTCTGAACACACCATCCCCACTGTCAAATATGGTGGTGGCAGCATTATGCTCTGGGGGTGCTTCTCTTCAGCAGGGACAGGGAAGCTGGTCAGAGTTGATGGGAAGATCGATGGGGCCAAATAAAGGGCAATCTTGGAAGAAAACCTCTTGGAGTCTGCAAAAGACTTGAGACTGAGGAAGAAGGTTCACCTTCCAGCAGGACAACAACCCTAAACATAAAGCCAGGGCAACAATGGAATGGTTTAAAACAAAACATATCCATGTGTTAGAATGGCCCAGTCAAAGTCCAAATCTAAATCCAATCGAGAATCTGTGGCAAGATCTTAAAACGGCTGTTCACAAATGATGTCCATCTAATCTGACTGAGCTGGAGCTTTTTTGCAAAGAAGAATGGGCAAGGATTTCAGTCTCTAGATGTGCAAAGCTCACATCTAGAGCTTTGCACATCTAGAGACCCTAAAAGACTGGCAGCTGTAATTGCAGCAAAAGGTGGTTCTACAAAGTATTGACTCAGGGGGCTGAATAATTACACACACCCCACTTTGCAGTTATGTATTTTTTTAAATGTTTGGAATCATGTATGATTTTCACTCCACTTCTCACGTGTACACCACTTTGTATTGGTCTTTCACGTGGAATTCCAATAAAATTGATTCATGTTTGTGGCATATATATGTGGTAATATGGTAATATGACAAAATGTGGAAAACTTCAAGGTTTTGCAAACCACTGTATAAAGCAGCAATCAGCTATATTCACCCTGCTGCTGTAGTGAAACCCATAAACTTCAGTAAAGCTAAGTAGAGAACAATTTTATTTTTTTTACAGACTGCTCTGTTCTTCACTTTTGCTGCGGATTACCACTTTAAAAAGTAGCTGTACTTGGCTGCAGTACATGTCAGTCAGTGGGTTATTTACTGCTACTTCTACTGAGAAGTAATGGTTGCAGTTGGCGATTAATTACTTTATTCAAACAATGAGAACAAATTAGACAAACAACAAAGAGAGCTCAATTCAAACAAAGGGTAGAAATTAGGGCTCAACATACTTGTGATCAAGTACTGATTGACTGTGACCAAATATAATTGACTTTTTATAAGTGTAGCATTGTAAATGTGGTAATCATATTTTAAAAAACTGAAAACAAAAAAAGTGGCAAATGAAGTTTGGATTGCCAAGCTTAACAAACCGACCCCTAGGATCCAAATAAAAAAAGTAGCAAGATCAGTAACTATAGACAGAAATTATTTTTCTTAAAGGACAACTGAAGTGAGAGGTATATGGAGGCTGCCATATTTATTTTCTTTTAAACAATACCAGTTGCCTGGCAGTCCTGCTGTTCTTTTGCCTCTAAGGGCTGATTCACACCACAAGAGTTTTTTTTAGCGCTAGTGATTTGTAAAGCTCTTGTTAATGCAATGCTATGGGGGATTTTTATAATCACATTGCTCCAGTGTGAACACACACATAGGATAACAGCAAGAGCTTTACAAATCACAAAGCGCATAGAAATCTCTTGTAGTGTGAATCAGCCCTAATACTTTAAGACATAGACCCTGAACAAGCATGCAGCAGTTCAGGTGTTTCTGACATTATTGTCAGATCTGACAAGATTAGCTGCATGCTTGTTTCTGGTGTTATTCAGACACCACTGCAGCCAAACGCATCAGCTGGGCTGTTGGGCAACTTGTATCAAAGAAAATACCACTTACACTACACTATACAGTACATTACACTACACTAACCCTCTCCTGCTCTCTCAGCTAAGCTACACTACACTAACAGCACCTAACTATTCAGCTCTCACCTGATTCTGCCACCGCACTCCTCCCACTTGGTTCCGGTTTGTCCAGGCATCCTTTCTCTTCTTGGGCATCTTCTTAAGCGTACCTCTTCTCCTCTGCCGTGTGTGGCATCTCCTGGCATAGCCGCCTGCCGCTGTACAGCTCTGGGTCCCCATCCATGTGGCCTCTGTCTTTTTCCGCATTGGTAATGTGGCTATTGTTACACAAGAGGCGCATGTGTGCTGGGGTCATGTTAAAGTGCGCATGTGTAATGTGCTCTTGTGTAACAATAGCCACCGGACCAATGCAGAAGAAGACGGTGGCCATATGGACAGGGGACACAGCTGTACAGCGGCGGTTGGCTGCTGTGCACCGCTATGCAGGAGATTGCAATGGAAGGCGACGGAGGCCACGCGGATCGGGGCCCTGAGCTGTATACAGTGGCAGGCGGCTGTGCATAGCTATGCCAGGAGATGCCACTCACACTGGAGGAGAAGAGGGATTCCTGGACAAGCCAGATGGAGAGAGGAGCATGGCACTAGAAGGGTAAGAGTGGCTCCCTGTGCACCTCTGCATTTTCTTATTTTTTTTTTTTTACCTTCAGACCATAAGACCCACTTTTCCCCCCAAATTTTACCCAAAATATGGTAATTTATAAACGTGATATAACAAATCTGTTTTTCTGTTTAGCATGGAGAGTTCTAGCAAGCGGCGGGTCAGCTTTGGACACAGTTGAGAAAGGCTGTACGCAGTGTGAAGTTGATCAGTGTGATGGCACTGTAGGATATGGAGGAAGTCCTGATGAATCTGGAGAGACCACACTGGATGCTATGATTATGAATGGGTATGTTCTCATTTTATTCTTGTTGTAGATGATCACAGAGATTCATTCGCCAGCTCCGGGTGGTTCCACTGTTGCGTTGGCTCTCTTCCACACAGGAGGCAGAACAGTGTGCTTGTCTGGAAGAACACTATGATTAGAGCTCAGCCTTTGCACAGGATATGACACTAATAATTGTATGGTTACAAAGCAATATTCTATCTGGTCAGCACAACATTTCATCAGCACTTGACAAAGGACCTCCCGCCTGAAATGTTATGCTAACCTGATGGTGTACTGCTGTGTAACCATGCAATGAAAGTGTAGTTACCCATGCTCGGTTGTGCTATGGACTTTGTACTCTCCTTATGTGCATCAAACTGAGACTGGATGGGGCCTTTTGACCGTTGCAGCTTTCACCTAAGGGTGCGTACACACATCCAATTTTTATTGGCCAGTTTTACCTCTTCCATGTAGTATGAGGGCCACAAGATTTGACATACTTTGAACAGATTGTGTAGATAACCTATCATACTATATGGAAGTGGTAAAATCGCCCAATCAAAATTGAATGTGTACGCACATTAAGATTCTAATAGCATAGTGAAGTGTGGAGTTCAGTTGTTTTGTGGGTAGTTCAGCCTCCAAGTGCCTGAAGGGCAGTGTTTGTAACCCCATGCATGACTGCTCTGGACATGTAATGCAAGTACTCGGCAGCATCAAATGTGACCAACAGTGTGTTACATTTGCATGTAAGCTGCATTTTTTTGAATTTCATTGACCTTCTGTAGTCAGCTCAGACTATCAGGTGAATAGTTAACCTGCTGAGCGGTCTGGACGAGCTCAGCTCGTCCAACACCGCCAGAGGCTGCCGCTCAGGCCCTGCTGGGCCGATTTTCGTAAAATAAAAAGCAGCACACGCAGCCGGCACTTTGCCAGCCGCGTGTGCTGCCTGATCGCCGCCGCTCTGCGGCGATCCGCCGCGAGCAGCGGCGAAAGAGGGTCCCCCCAGCCGCCTGAGCCCAGCGTAGCCGGAACAAAAAGTTCCGGCCAGCGGTAAGGGCTGGATCGGAGGCGGCTGACGTCAGGACGTCGGCTGACGTCGATGACGTCACTCCGCTCGTCGCTATGGCGACGATCTAAGCAAAACAAGGAAGGCCGCTCATTGCGGCCTTCCTTGTTTATTCTGGGCGCCGGAGGCGATCGGAAGAACGCCTCCGGAGCGCCCTCTAGTGGGCTTTCATGCAGCCAACTTTCAGTTGGCTGCATGAAATACTTTTTTTTTTATTTAAAAAAAACCCTCCCGCAGCCACCCTGGCGATTTAATCAGAACGCCAGGGTGGTTAAAGGAAACCAGAGGTGAGAGGGATACGGATGCTATCCTATTTATTTCCTTGTAAACAATGCCAGTTGCCTCGCAGCCATGTTGATCTACTGGCTTAAGTAGTGTCTGAGTCAAAACCCTGGAACAAGCATACGGCTAATTTAGTAAAAACTGAGTCAGGGTACCTGATCTGCTGCATGCTTATTCAGGTGCTATGGCTAAAAGTATTAGAGACACAGGATCAGGAGAACTGCCAGGCAACTGGTATGCTTTAAAAGGAAAATAAATATGTCAGCCTCCATATCCCTCTCACTTTGGGTTCCCTTTAAAAAAATGAATCTTACACAAATGTATCACTTCTAGCTATGTATTCCTTGTAGGACCTGTATTATTGTAAATTTACTTTTGTGTATTCACTCTGGTGTCTTATTTGAAAACTTATTTTCTAGAGAAAGGTGTACATTGTTGTTTTGACATTAGGTGACAAAGTATAAAACTATAGCAAAGATCATTGAAAGGTAAGTGATCCAGCAGTTGAGTAATAGACACAGTGACATGTATTTTTTTTTCTTTTTTTTTCCCCCTGTAAATACATTTGGACTGTTTAAGTTATTTTAGTGTGTCCCTTGCTCAGTTGCAATCACACAGTCGCTACTTTCTAGTCATTTGGGCAGTCGTGATTCTCAATACTTAAAACACATTTACTGCAGCCAGATTGCCTGGCGTTAGCTACCATAGTAGAATACAAGATTGGGAACGTGACAAGGCTTTTTTCTGTTTTAAACTTCTACATTTTTAAGAGCAGACTTTTTTTTTTTTATAAGTCCAGACCATGTCTGTGGTATTAACTATGTTCTCCCATAATCACTGATCAGAGTATGCAAAGTGCCTTACAGTAATAAACGTTTCATGGATTTAAAAAAATGCTTTTGATTGCCAGCCTACAGTTCGATGTTGGTAAAGACTTCCCCATTATCTATGCAAAAGACAATTTGAACAAATGGCAATTGGTTAGGATTGATTTTTTTTTTCCTCTCCCTTTGGCCAACTGCTTTTGTTTTTCCTGCACTGAGAGATTCTTGATTCTCCTTTCTCTGCAGGACTGCTAATGCAATTCAGCCAAGCATGCACAACTCTTACAGGGTATCGGCTAGACATAATTACTGTGATATACCCTAAAGTCTGTATGAACAAACAATAAGGAAGAGCACCGCTCACCGCCCCGCCAATACGATCCAGGAGTAGGATAAGGTTTCCGGATCACATATTGATGAAAGGTATCTGCACAAATCAGAACGCACAAGGGTCCAAGTCATGAACAAGGCATTATTCTCGTGTATCAGAGTTGTAATCGCTCCTTAGTCATAGTTCATAACTATGCAGCATAATGCCTTGTCTGGGACTGTCTCAATAATGATTGGACCCTTTTAAGTTCTGGTTTGAGCTGATTATTTTTCATCAATATGTAATACCCTAAAGTCTGTTTGAGGTTTTATTACACCAGGCTCTTGGAGTGTGTGGTAGAAACATTTATTGGAGGTTCTTAGATAAAAAAACTTTTTTACTTTTACTTGCCACATGATATTTTGCCTTTTTAATGTACAGGAGTAAATGAGAAGTGGAGTAATGGGAAAGTAGAACTTCCAGGCAGAGATCTGAGGCTAAGTTCATACTTTAGCCGGACTATGGAGATCAGCAGGAGCGGGCAGTGTAGTGTCTTCTCCGATGGTCCCTTTTTGTTGTGGTTGGTGCCTCGGGCAAATGCGTTTCCACCATAGGCTATATGGAAAATGCATACACTCTCTCTGAGAAGATCGCAGACCGCATAGATCACAATCCATAGATCGCAATTGCATTTCCATTACTGTTAGTTTTTCATTACAATTAAACAGACATAAAAATGTTTTCCACTGTAGTGGGATTGGAACCTAAATAAACCATAACCGTAACCAAGCAGCTAGGGGAGACACAAACCACAAGTAAAGTATAGGGGACTAAAAGAGACCCCTATACTTTCCTATTGATTTTGGGTGACCCCGAGCTGCTTGGTTACTCTGTTGTACTGGTCTAAGCCCTATCCCATAGAGCCATATAAATCCTTGCCATGCACTGAGGAGGACCAAACGTCATAGATTGGCCAACAGGAAGTGAGCATCACTTCTTGCTTGGCCAGATGCCAGACGGGGATTACCGCATTAATATGAAGCCTGTTTCCTACGGTGACCCCTCTGGGCTTCACCACACCACTGCAGGTAGTCTGAACCAGCCTACGGATGGGTATGCTGCTGCTTGGACTGCATCATTCCTCTATTCAGACAAAAAGGGAAGACAGACAATTTTTCTGAGAAGTCTGCAGCCTTTGCAAAATACAAGAGAAGCAAATGCTCACACCAGCCAGCTATCTGTCATTTTATATAATCTACAGACAGCCTGTCAGCTAAACAAGTGTAATGGTATACACCTATGTCTGTTGTACCAAATATTGCAGGAATTGCAAAAACAGGTGAGAGGTTCAGTCAGACAGAATCATAGACCGCCGGTGGCGTAGTGGTTAGCGATCTCGCCTTGCAGCACTGGGTCCCTGGTTCGAATCCCAGCCAGGTCAACATCTGCAAGGAGTTTGTATGCTCTCCCCGTGTCTGTGTGGGTTTCCCCCGGGTACTCAGGTTTCCTCCCACATCCCAAAAACATACAGATAAGTTAATTGGCTTCCCCCTAAATTGGCCCTAGACTACAATAAATACACTACACTGTACATACGACAATGGTAGGGATTAGATTGTGAGCTCCTCTGAGGGACAGTTAGTGACAAGACTATATTCTCTGTACAGCGCTGCGTAAGATGTCGGCGCTATATAAATAATAATAGACAATGTCACCGGGAGGGAGCACCATGTACAGGTATACCTCTAAATACCTCCCCCCCCAACTACTACCTGCATCTGCGTACTGGAGACTGCAAAAAAGGAGCCCCTCCTGTCCTGCACCAATGTTTGTGTTTTTAAGTCTGCAGCCTTTAGCAGTGACAATATATGATGCAATAAATTGGCTCCTGACAAAGTACATGATCCATCTGATATTAGCTAGTTGATGCGCTTCTACACAGACCAATATAGCCTCTGCAGTGGAGACCTACAGAGGTATAAAAAAATGTTTTGGTGCTTGGAGTGGGGCTTTAAAGCTAAACTCTGGGAAATTATGAAGTGTTCAATTATCCTCCTCACTAGCCAATGTTGACATTTTCCATTCTCTTTCATGCACTAAATGGAAACCTGGCAGCCTGGTCCAGCTTCTCTCTCATAGGGCGCTTCTGGTGTTGGGGGAAGTAGCAGCATGGGGCATTTCCACCCTTACATGTGGCCCTGCACCAGGCAGTGTAAGTGGCGGGTCTTTTCTATGTTCTATCTACCTTCTTGAGGTCGAAGGCCATCACAGCACCCTGTAGTCTTCTGTGGCACCTCTTTGGAGTGAGCATGGCCTTGGCTACCACTTTTAGGTTTCTTTCATTGCAGCTCTCTATAGCACTGGGTGTGGTTTGGAATATCCAGCTCCCAGAGAGAGAGAGCAGAAGCAGAATGGGACAGCCAAGTCCACTGTGCATAAGGAAAGGATACACTGAATCATGGTAAGCTGTTGTACAGGGCATTGTCCTCATCAAGATGGCAGTTCACACATGGCTGAAAAGCTAAACAGTAACAATCATCTAATGGAAAGAAGTAGTAGTGAAAAAATGCTGTGGTGAAACATGTCTGTTTCTTCAAGATGTGTCATTTTTTAAACAATATAATGGAAAAGCCGTATATAGCGAAATTTGAACCTGTTTTAGCTATAGCCAATGACTGTGTTTATGCATTTCAGTAATACAATGGAAGCTGGTGCTGTCGCGGGCCTCAAGAGGATAAAAAATGCAATTGGCGTAGCCAGAGCTGTGATGGAGCACACAAAGCACACATTTTTGGTTGGGGAATCAGGTAAGTTGACCTCATTGGTATTTAAAGTTTATAACCAAGCCCCAACTTATATCAAGAAAAAAAAGATACTGTGCATGTATCCCTTGTTATGGCTGTTTAATCCCTTTATTAAAACTGCAGGCTGTTAACCTTCTCATTAACTTTTTCTGATCATATTGCTTGTCAATAAAAGGTCATAATGGTGTGGCTAATTTATTGGAGCAGGGAGTAAATTTTGACTATAATTCTACTTCAAAGCTAATAGGAATAAGAAAAAAAAATAATCAACCAGATACTTGCCCAAGGAGAGGGAAGGCTCTGGGTCCTATAGAACCTTCCAGCTCCTCTAATGGTCTCCTTGTTTAAGCATTGGCTCCCGGTTTGAATCTCCCGCCGTGGGAGGCTTCGGAGGTCTTCGGAAACCTGAGTGCTCCTGTACAGAAGAGGTTCCATACTGCGCATGATTGAGCGCGCGCTAGCGCAGGCACAGCACGGAGCAGCCCCTCTTTGAGAGCACTCGGGCTCCCGAAGACTTCCAAAGCCTCTTTCGGCAGCAGAAAGCAGAATCTGACCAATTAGTTGAGTACTGCTACTGGGGGAGCCAGCACTGGAACAAGGGATCCGCAAGAGGAGCGGGAAGGCTCTACCCAAAGCACTCCCTCTTCTTGGACAAGTATCTGGTTGATTTTTTTTTATTTATTTTTTTGAATTCCCATTTACCAACTTTCTACCTTTAGTGGGGAAAAAACCCTATGCACTAGACTCTATACTGTACTGATAGTGCACAGTGCTCCACACCACATGCAACCCTCAGGGGGAGGAGCCACATCCACATGACTTTACCAACCCAAGCCCACAGGTGCCAATTCAATGCACAAATGGATATGTGCACAGATCCACCTCCTGATGGGTATGTTGATGAAAAATCATCCCACAGAGCTAATGTACAAGCTGCATGCGCCCACTGGTACTCTGATGCTATGCTTTATTTATAATATGGGGGGTCCTGGTAGTATTTAATGATTTTTATGATATGATTGTTCATAAAACTGACTTTAAATTAATTAAACTCTAAATATATTAAAAATCAAACCTTTTATGAACCTATGTCAAGAACGAGCCACTGTGCATTCTGGAGCAAGTTTTTTATTTTTATATTCTATCCCTGCAGCCAGAGGCTATGGTCACACTTGCCCAAAAGCGTGGGCATTTTCCACATCAGAATCAGAATAGTTTTATTTCGCCAAGCATGACTGGGTCATGCCCGGAATTGGGTTTGGCACAATACATAGCTCTGAAATGTACATAGGCAAAGGAGAGCATCACAGATACAGTGCAATACAAAAGGACAGACAGTAAAAACATCGTACGCAGGAATATTGCACTCAAGAAAGAGGAAATGTATGTACCCAAATATACATTAAGCAGACGTAAGCATTATTCCAGGACACTGCTGGAGTCTAACCAGGGTGCAGGGACAAGGACCAATCAGTTAGGAGTGATGGCAGGTTGCTTTGAAAAGCGTATTAATTACAGACCGCTACTGTGCAGGTGGTAAGGCACAGATAGAGGGTGGGAGAATGTTACAGGAGTTCAGGAGGCTGACGGCTGCAGGGAAGAAGGAGTTCTTGTGTCTGGTGGTCTTAGTGGGGATGGCCCGAAGTCTCCGGCCCCCCTCGAAAAAGCATATAATGCTTCCCAATGCACAATCGCAGTGCACTGGGAGCAATGTGCAGTTTTCCGCTGTGGGGGAAAAAGCCAACACTGTTGCTTTTCATCGCACAACGTGTGTGATTCCCTTTTGCCGAACGTCAGCTGTCCTCAGCTGGCTGCCAGCCAGAATGCTTATTCAGCCACAGAAAAACACCGCCATATTCCCACGGCTTCAAGTGTGACCCTACCCAGAGGGACAACAAAGGCTTCTGACCAGGCTCCCTCGGGCAGTTCTAATTTATGATCTCAGGCTGCCTAGCACTCAGAAAGCTTGTCTGATGCCAGAGACAGACAGAGCTGCAGATCATAAATTAACTAATGATGATATTCTGTAGTTACATATTGCCCAGCAAACTCATGGTGAACCAGAATTCCTAGGAGTGTGTAAGGGACTGAGAGAGACCAAAAAGCCTCCTATCTAAAATGCTATGCAAAACAGAAGTTTGCCTTCTTAAAAAAGAAAGGTATTTGCCATTATTCAGGTTGGAGTGAGCTCTGAGGTGTCCCACAGTACAATACTGCTGAATATGCAGACCATCTCTTTGTGTCAGCTTATTACAGAGCCAAATTTATCCAACAGGCATACAGACTGTTTCCGCTTGGCTCCACGACAGGTCAACAATGAGATTGCCCTGCCTATCAAAGGGATAGAAAGCACAAGATACAACTTAAATACCACATCCTCCTACCTTTCCTCGGTGCTTTCCTGTCCCTTGGACAGATGAGATGCAATTTCTGGGCTGCTGGGAGGCCCAAGGGTAAGGCCAGTTACTGCTGCCTTTCTGCAGAGGACCCGAGTCAAAGATCCGCAGGTGATCCGGGGTCACAGCATGGTCTTGAGGGTCTGGGTAAGCGGTGCTGGTGTGTGGCCCAATCATATGCGGGCTTTGTATTCACCACTTGCATCCTCATCAGTGCATGGCATGGATTAATGTGGCTCTATGCCATAGTCATATTAATCCATGCCATGAACACGCCATATTCAACAGTGATGCACTGTGGGACACCTCGCGGGCTACAGTGGGCTGAGGGAAGCTCCAAGTAAGTCCATATTGCGATTTTACAGAGAGCTCAAGGTCCCTTTAAAGAGATTAAAAAAATAGTAAGAATTTATACTTACCCAGGGCTTCCTCCAGCACCATAAACACGTGTGAGTCGTTCAGCCGCAATCAGCCCAGTACCAGCTCAGTCGGGATCAGTCTGGATCTTCTGCGCATGCGCAGTAGACTCAGACTGACACGACTGAGCCTGTTACCAGGGCTGATTGCGGCTGAACGGAAGACGGCAAGGGACTCAGATGTGTTTTTGGGGTGGGAAGAATGCCCCAGGTAAGCATTGATTCTTTTTATTTTTTCCTCTGAGTCTCTCTGAGGCAATTCGCTGCAGCACTTAAGCAAGTCCCTGCACTTCTGATACCATTGATTCACGCTATAATTATTGCTAAAATGGGCACAGCAATGTGCATAGTGTGAATAAAGCATAGAGGCTGTTTTCCACTGTCAGCATTTTGCGATTGCATCCTGATCTATTGCAGATCACAAAATGCTAGGTAGTGGACATCCTACGGGAATGTTTCCAACTTCAGTCCTGCTGCATTTTTTTGTGCATTTGCATTTGTGTATATAGCAATTGTGGTGCGACACCCATCGAATGGCGCTGTAATGGCGTGTCTTCAGTGGACTAGGAATCACAGTTGAACACCGATCGTAATTCCTTGTAAAAAGGTGCTATCTTCTTCGTAATATACTGAACCTTCAGGTTAGTAATCATAGGGCATAATCACTGCAAAACAGCAAACTTTCTCTAATCATGAAGGTGTTAAAGGACAACTGAAGGGAGATGGACATGGAGGCGGCCATATTTATTTCCTTTCAAGCTATACCAGTTGCCTGGCTATCCTGTTGATCTACTTTTAGCCGCAGACCCTGAACAAGCATGCAGCAGATCAGATGTTTCTGATAATATTGTCAGATCTGACAAGATTAGCTGCATGCTTGTTTCTGGTGTAATTCAGACACTACTGCAGCCAAATAGATCTGCAGTGATGTCAGGCAACCGGTATTGTTTAAAAGGAAGCAAATATGGCAGCCTCCATATTCTTCTCACTTCAGTTGTCCTTTAAAAGAAGAGGTTAAAGGAACTTATATTGAAATATTTTTCTAGGTCGCTACAGTATGCTACAACCCTGTGATCCATGGCCTTGCTCAATGCAAATGAGTGGACAGTGCAGTAAGTCAAATGCTTTTTGAAAACGCATTTGGCTAATAGAAGCTAAACCATTATGTGTTTTAAATACATACCGTATTTTATGATAAATAAAAGTGTTTGTTTGACACGACTCTTGTCCTCCTGCACTAGTAATGATTTTTTTAAACATTAAAGATCAGTAATCAGACAAGCCCTGGTGGTTGTATTGCTATCCATTTGTGACCTTGGAAACAAGCCATCTGCACACATTTTCTCCACAAGCCAATCAGGGGTTTCAGCTGTGTGAAAAATTGCCATTATAGGTTATTGTGTGTCATTTAACAGCAAGAAATGTTCAACTATACGCAGAAGTATTCTTAGAAAGGGGGGAGTTTGTTTTAAAGCTGAACTCCTTGCAGGCAGCTAAATATGTAGTTAACATGCAATGCAGTGGGATGCGAAAGTTTAGGCAACCTTGTTAATTGTCACGATTTTCCTGTATAAATCGTTGGTTGTTACAATAAAAAATGTCAGTTAAATATATCATATAGGAGACATACACACTGATATTTGAGAAGTGAAATGAAGTTTATTGGATTTACAGAAAGTGTACAATAATTGTTTAAATAAAATTAGGCAGATGCATAAATTTGGACAAAAAAAATGAAATCAATATTTAGTAGATCCTCATTTTGCACAGATTACATTCGCTAAACGCTTCCTGTAGGTTCCAATGAGTCTAGGTTCTGGTTGAAGGTATTTTGGACAATTACTCTTTACAAAACATCTTAATTTAATTCAGGTTTGATGGCTTCCGAGCATGGACAGCTCTGTTTAACTCACACCACAGATTTTCAATTATATTCAGGTCTGGGGACTGAGGTGGCCATTCCAAAACATTGTACTTGTTCCTCTACATGAATGCCTTAGTGGATTTTGAGCAGTGTTTAGGGTCATTGTCTTGTTGATAGATCCAGCCCCGGCACAGCTTCAGCTTTGTCACTGATTCCTGGACATTGGTTTCCAGAATCTGCTGATACTGAGTGGAATGCATGTATCCCTCAACTTGACAAGATTTCCAGTCCCTGCGCTGGCCACACAGCCCCACAGCATGATGGAACCACCACCATACTTTACTGGAGGTTTAGCAGGTGTTTTTCTTGGAATGCTGTGTTCTTTTTCCTCCATGCATAACGCCCCTTGTTATGCCCAAATAATTCAATTTCAGTTTCATCAGTCCACAGCACCTTATTCCAAAATGAAGTTGGCTTGTTCACATGATTTAGCATACCTCAAGCGGCTCTGTTTGTGCTGTGGGTGGAGAAAAGGGTTCCTCTGCATCACTCTCGCATACAGCATCTCCTTGTGTAAAGTGTGCCAAATGGTTGAACGCTTTAAGTCTATTTCTGAATAGATATTGTGTTGCTGTCAGTTGGAGGATTGTCTTGTCTTCTCCTGTGTCGGCATCTGGTATGCTGCATACACTAAGGATTCTTGATCTCAGAAAAAATAGTACAAAAATAAAAACAAAAAACAAATTTCTTCTTACATCTCATTTATGCCTGTTATAACTTGTCTTGTATCTGCAGTCTTCTATTTTAAAAGAACCATACATCTTTAAAACAGTATTTTTCTCTTATTTTTCCTCAAAAAGTTATTTATAGGAGCCTTTGCTTTCATCACAAAGTCTGTTCAATTGTCTAGTATAAAAACAATGTTAATTTTCTTGATAGCAGAATCCCTTATGTATATAAAAAATGTTCTTTGTTTGACAAAAACTGCTCCCTCACGTTTCTTTTTCACTGAGCTTTTTCTGCACTTCTAAGGTAGCCATTTTCATAATGTGTAGCTATATAATCTGCTTCAGTATGCTGCTCCAATATAATCTGCTTCATTTTGTCAGAAAAATACATGTAGCGCTATTCCTTTTCTTAGGTTCAATAGGCCAAAGTATTTATTTTCTCTTCTAAGTGTTTTCATAGACTATACACTGAGTGTGCTCATTAGCAATTCTCTTCTATGAGATTTTAAAGCATAAGAATATCTTCCTCCTTTGCTTCAGATTTTAAATGCTTCATATGCATAACCAACTCTATATATGTGTATAAGTACTTTTTATTCTCTTATCGCGATAGAAGACTATAGTCAATGCTTCCACCATAGAAAGTATTTTTCAAGATAACAATCAAGATAACCATCAACTGTTGGGCGCCAACTGTCAAAAACCTGAGCGGTTCTTGCCTTTTTCATGATTGCTAACTCAGTAAAGGACCAGCCTTTAAAGCGTTGCCATCATATAAATCCAGCATAGCGGGGTCTGAACCCTCTATAACAGTAATTATAGATTGACGGTATACCTTGAAATGAATCAGAGCACTCAGTTTATGATTTTATATCAAAAATTGTATTTGCTTATCATACAGCATATATACAAAATGTGAACAGTTCCAAGTAGTGTTTCCTTCTAACAGTATTCCATCTGATCAAGGCT
This sequence comes from Hyperolius riggenbachi, assembly GCF_040937935.1. Classification (NCBI taxonomy): domain Eukaryota; kingdom Metazoa; phylum Chordata; class Amphibia; order Anura; family Hyperoliidae; genus Hyperolius; species Hyperolius riggenbachi. The sequence goes on from NC_090646.1 coordinate 154,847,389, forward strand.
TTAGAGCCAAGCAATCTTCAATCTTCTAAGTACATTAAAAAAGAAAATAACAGTTGTGTTATGTAGAATAAGATCAAAAGTAGTCTCATCTGTATTAATAGCTGTGTATCTAGTAGCTGTGTAAAACTTGTAGCATAAGAAATAGCTTCTAAAAAAACTTCTAACTTGCTAACATCTTAACAGAACTTAATGCTGAAAAATTAATAAAGTAAATCACCAGAATATTAAGCATATTACACCTTCTCTGTCATCTCTTCAGCATCTAGAACCATGTGTGGGAAGGTAGCTTCTGCCTCGTGTGTCTTCCTAGGAGATAGGTTGGCTTGTGCAAACCATGAGCTTTCAGCTCCTACTTTTATAGTGATTGGATGCAGTATGGCTGCCTAATCTGGACTTTCCCTAAATCCCAGGTTCTGATTGGCTGAAACTTCTGTGCGTAGCCCACTATTTTTGTTTTGAATACTGTAAATAGTTGACATTTAAAATAACCATAACATTTTTGTTTAGAAACTCCTTAATTACCTTATCTTGTGAGAATTTACATCATTTGGAGTGTTTGACATTTTGACATCTGATTAATAGGTCATATTTAACGCAGTTAATTAAAAATGGACGTCACCAGCCATCTTGTCTGCTGGTTGACTTATTTGCCCCAGACATTGGGACTTCCAAACGTTAAACAATGTAATTCATGACGCATTTCTGATAATGTTTCCTTCTGCTAATTAGTTTGGAATGTGTCTGTCCTTTCCCAGACATAAAACTGGTCATTTTGACCGAGTAAAAAGTCTACAGCAATTTAGATGCTTATTGAAGTACACAGGGCTTCCCCCAATATACTTATTTAAATATAAAGCTTATTATATAATTCTTAGTATATAATTATTCTTAAAACAATTAATCAGATAAGATATTGCACATTAAAATGTAATAATATAAAATCATGTTCTATATATTTGCCTTTCCATCGGCAGATGTCACTATTTCATAATGTAAATAACAAGCAGTATTAATAATATTAATATTAATTATAAGACTATGAAACCGCCAGGTGGCATAATTGTCCTAAATACGGGACAATAGAAAAAACCTTTCAAACTTGTATTGACATTCCAAAGGACAATCATAGTCAAAACAACTTTGTGGAACACAGCTAATGTGTTTTTAAAACTTTCACTGCAGAATCCAGCATTTAAATGTATTTCAAAGTATTATATTTTATAGGGTTTAACAATAATTATTTCTTTCTTTAGAAGAACTGTATTGATTATTAATATGATTATCAATATGTATACGGAATAACTGAGCAAATGTGTGTGTGTGTGTGTGTGTGTGTGTGTTGTGTGTGTGTGTATATATAACATATAATATATATATATATATATTATATATTATATATTTGCTGCAGTAATGCGAATTTTAAACTTGTTTCTCTTCACACAGTACGCTTATATATAACCTTGACATTTGAAAGTTGCTTCTAACATACAAAAATGTTTTAGCTTCTGTAACTAAAATAATCTTATGAGCTTCACAGCCTGGAATATGCTGAGATGTCTTAGCGCAATATTTTAAAGAAGTACTCTAACTTTACAGTTTACAATAAAAAAAGTTTGCATAGAACATTAAAACATACACATATGACAGCTTTTCCTGCATAACTAAACCGCTAGAATTCTGACACACAGTGACTCCATCTGCAGCAAGATGACATTGTAAGTTTTTGGTGCTGGTCTGTGGGTTGACTCTGACTGTTCTCACCATTCCTTGTGTAACGATTGCGGAACTTTCCCCGTGATCAGCGCACAACGCGTGCGCTGACAAGGCGGAAATCCTCCACAAGCGTATAATTTGCAGGAACCCAGCAAAAGGTGCTACGCACCCGTAGAGGGAAAATTCCTGTCGGCAGATGGCGCTGGGGAGTGCAGAGGAACCAATCCTCTGTACCTCCACAAGTGCCAGACAGGAATTGTACGAAGCGCAGAACGCAATCGCAAGAGAGGCGATTGCGAATGAAATTGAGCAAAGGGATAGGTTGTATGTGTGTGCGCCAATCCAGTCGCCACCCCGCGACCGCGCACACACAACAGCAGATACGAAATAGGAACGCGATCGCGAGAGGTGCGATCGCCAGACGTGACACAAGGCAGAGCAGAATAGAATACGAGGGTAGCAAAGGCACAGCAAATACAATAAGGAGATACGGAAAATAACAACCGCTAGCTAACCGCGAACACCGCACTCATTCGCAACAGTGCACGCGGTTATGCGCGATCTCCACGTGATAAGCACAATAGAGACAAGCACGCCTAACTAACCATAAACAGACAAACATGAAACAGAGGACGCGAGCGCTTGCTTAACGGTTACCTCACCGAGCCTGCAGCAAGCGTAGCGGACAAGACAGACACACGAAAAACAGGAACTAGGCAGAAAGGATCCACCGCTCTTCCGCCAGAGCAAGTGTGATCCAAGCAGGAACACAGATCAGAAAGATCCACAGCCGCTAACGCTAGCGGCTAGTGCGATCTAAACAAGACAGATCAGATGAGGTAGCTGGTAGCAACCGCTGCTCCAGCTTACACTCCAGGAACTAGATCAGAAGGATCCACAGCCGCTACCGCTAGAGGCCAGTGCGATCCAAACAAGACAGAGCGATTCGCTATCAACCGCCGCTGGTGACAGCGCAATCGCGACAGACAAGACAGAACAGAAGGATCCCCAGCGCTAGCAAAAAGTAGCTAGCGCGATCCCAGGAGACAGAACAGAAGGATCCCCAGCGCTAGCAAAAAGTAGCTAGCGCGATCCCAGGAGACAGAACAGAAGGATCCCCAGCGCTAGCAAAAAGTAGCTAGCGTGATCCCAGAAGACAGAACAGAAGAGATAGCTGGTAGCAACCGCTGCACCAGCTATACTCCAAGAACAGAGATCAGAACCATTTCCTGTCAACCACCATAGGGACAGGACAATGGCAAACAGGCAAGACAAGACAGAACAGGCAATACAGATAATACAACCTGACTGGGCTAGCAGGGGAGCCTAAAGCAACCCCCAGGAATTAACTATACTAGATAGCAATGGCTGACACTCCGGAAGTGTCCATCAGGAACAGACCATGGAAAGGAAATGACCAGCCAAGCATTGTGGGAAAGACATAGTACTTATAGTACACGCCTCCAATGAATGTGGCCAGGCAATTTGCATGACAACGTATGCAAATTCCTCTGCAAGCACAAGCTGCAAAACTGACAGACGCTTCTTTCCAGAGTCCTGCAGCATGCAAACCTACACAATGGTCAAAGGGCTGCCTGCCTGCACAGGCAGCTGAGCAAATCATCACACCTTGCTTCTGTTTATTCGAGATTTTTCTTGGTCTGCCACTTCGAGCCTAAACTTGGACTGATCCTGTGGTCTTCCATTTTCTCAATATGTTCCTAACTGTGGAAACAGACAGCTGAAATCTCTGAGGCCGCTTTCTGTATCCTTCCCCTAAACCATGATGGTGAACCATCTTTGTCTTCAGGTCATGTGAGAGTTGTTTTAAGACCCTCATGTTACTACTCTTCAGGGAAACTTACAATTGACCCCCTTAAAAACTCTTTCTCATAATTGGATTCACCTGTGTATGTAGGTCAGGGGTCACTGAGCTTACCAAGCCAATTTGAGTTCAAATAATTTGTTCTAAAGGTTTTGAAATCAATAAAATGACAACAGTGCCCAAATTTATGCACCTGCCTAATTTTATTTAAACAATTATTGTGCACTTTCTGTAAATCCAATAAACTTCATATCACTGTGATTGTCTCCTATATGATATATTTAACTGACATTTTTTATCGTAACAACCAGTGATTTATACAGGAAAACCATGATGATTAACAAGGTTGCCCAAACTTTTACATCCCGCTGTATATGTGATATGTTTTGAAGCAAACCTGAAGCAAAAAGAGATATGGAGGCTGCCATATTTATTTCCTTTTCAACAATCCCAGTTCCCTGGCAGCCCTGCTGATGTCTTTTGCTGCAGTAGTGTCTGAATCACACACCTGGCTGAAACAAGTATGCAGCTAATCTTGCCAGATTTTTTTTTGCCAGGGTCTTTGAATAAAAGTATTAGAGACATTATTCGAGAGAATCTCATACTGCACATGCGCAGTATGCTCCCAGCAATGAGAGCGTGATTGAGGACGCACGCAACCAGGGCCACACAGGCGCAGTGGCCATAGACTAGATCAGTTGCCAAAAAATGAAATTGAATTGCTGCGGTGGACCAGGGGATTGGTTTGTCAAGGCGCGGGCACAGGGTGGCTGCAGGGGGCCAGTAGAAGCCCCAGGTAAGTTAAGCTGGTGAGTTTTTCTTGTTTGTTTTTTTTATTGACTTCTTAAAGTGGTGTAAAACCCAGCATTTCTTCTTTGCTCTAAAAGATTATTTACAGCATATAATATACTACCACATTTTTTTTTAGCAGAACAGCATTAAAAGGGTTAAAACACAGGACTGCCTTTTTAATAGAAAGCTCCCTGCAGGGAGATCCGCATCCGAACTGTATTGTAGCAGAGAGGAATGTAAATATTCCCTGACTGTACAGAAACGTCTTCTAATGTGTCCAGAACATAGACAGCTGCTCAGAAATCATTACTGGGTACATTATTGTTATTATTATTATTATTATTGTTGTTATTATTACAATATAAATACATCAGTTATGAATAAAATGTAATGGCAGCTTTCAGAGCAAATAAAACTGTACTTTGGGAACTTGTAATTTCTAAATGAATAATATGTATGCACAAAAGCAAATATGATAACTGTATGGGATGTAAAAAGTAGGAAAACACATGTTTATTGAATACTATGTCAGAGTTTTTAATACCGCTTTAAGGCTTAGTTGTGGACATGCACTTGCTTAACAGGCACTGATTTGCAAGTCTTTAAATAACTCCTGACATATGTTATACCACTGGGAGTTTGTTTAAAGGGGATAATAACCACAGTATATGCAACTGCAATATTCTTCACAAGCATTTTGGAAAGTGTAATTAAATATTAACATCATGTTAAATACAGGGTAAAATACAGATTTTAAGAAAGCACAAAGCTGCAATCTTTGGCCTAAAGAAATTATTTTTTTCAGGTTTAGTTCCACTATTTTGCTTCCTGGGATTTAGAAATAAAATAAATTATACTATTTTATTCCTGTAAGCTTAACATGTAAATGCATAACTTGGAAAGTGCTTAACGTACATTTTCACCTTTATAATGGGATTGTTCTAATCACTATAAAGTTGACAAAGATGTGATTGGATTTCACAAGACACATTTTGGTTGCTCAATAAAGTCCTTCCTTTTTTTATTTGTTTTTAATGTGTTTGGATTTAAGTTCTACCTGCAAAAGTCCAGTTTATGAGGCAGCAGAAAAAGGAAGAGAATAACAATTAGTAACTTTTATTTCAATTTTAGCATCCTTGTTCGCTCAAAGCATGGGTTATGTGTGTGAGGACTTAACAACCAATAGGTCTCTATCAATTTATTCCCAATGGCTTAATCAGCACTGCCAGCCAAACTTTCGCAAGGTAGGTGAAGTATTGTAAGTTGGTACTGTTATGACATATCTGTATATACCATGCCTTGCTACTGTGCCTAAAATAAAAAGTAGAACCCATCATTGAGCAACGCTGAACATTTTTAGATGATGATCCGCTATGGTTTTTACAAAGGTCAGAGAATATAAATGATCCAGATAACTTGGACTGAACACTAGGGCCCATATGCAATTAAGGGTCCTTCAAGCCTGGCACCCAAGACCCATCAGCATCCATAAATGCGTGTCTAGTGGATTTACAAAATTGTATGAACACCAGCTGGCTGAGGCTGAACTCTGACAAAACAGAGGTGTTGGTGGTAGGTGGTCCACACATGATGGATAAAGTTCAAAACGCTCACCACCTCAAACTAGCAATTGGGGGAGATACTGTACAGTATAAAGACTCTGTGCGAAACCTTGGGGTGATCGTGGATGGAAATCTAAAACTCAGACAGCAGGTATCAGCTGTCGTCAAGTCTTCCTTCTTCCATCTAAGAAATATAGTGAAAATCAAACACCTTATCCCAGCTGAAGACCTACCTGCCCTGGTTCATGCATTTGTATCCTCCCGCCTAGACTACTGCAACGCCCTGTTTATCGGATCTACAGATAAGGTTCTGCGCCTCTTACAGCTAGTACAGAATGCTGCAGCCAGACTCCTAGTCAATGCCCCCCACAGCTCACACATCACCCCAGTACTGCAAACTCTTCACTGGTTGCCAGTAAAATGGAGAATCAATTTTAAGATCTGCCTGCTGACATTCAAAGCTCTAAACCACATGGGACCCAAATACATAACGGACCTATTGGAACTTTATGCCCCTCCACGCACCCTCCGCTCTGCCAACAAGATGAAGCTGGTTATTCCCAGGATACACTTAACAATTGGTGCTCAGGCCTTTTCCTATGCAGCCCTTACTCTATGGAACTCACTTCCACAATCAGTACGAGAGGCTCCTTCTCTGTACAGCTTTAAAAAAAGGCGAAAAACTCACCTTTTCCCTAGCCTTTGAGATTGCATAATGCAGGGCCACAGCGTTTTGAGTCCCCAGGGAGAAAAGCCCTATAAAAATATTGTTATTGTTGTTTTCCACAGGTGGCTGTGTGTGCAGTGAGCAGTTACCAATCAGCAGTAAGTAGTTAGCAGACAGCAGCACGCAGTTGCCAGGCAGCAGCAAGCAGTTTTGAGATTCTTTTCACTACTTTTCAAAGTTTTCAAAAGGCCCTTACTTTTTCTCCTGAGTTATCTCCTAGGAGATCATTTTCATGTCTCTTTAACCTCCTGAGCGGTATGGACGAGCTCAGCTCGTCCATCACCGCCGGAGGCTGCCGCTCAGGCCCTGCTGGGCCGATTTTCCCCAAATAAAAAGCAGCACACGCAGCCGCACTTTGCCAGCCGCGTGTGCTGCCTGATCGCCGCCGCTCTGCGGCGATCCGCCGCGAGCAGCGGCGAAAGAGGGTCCCCCCAGCCGCCCGAGCCCTGCGCAGCCGGACCAATCAGTTCCGGCCAGCGCTAAGGGCTGGATCGGAGGCGGCTGACGTCAGGACGTCGGCTGACGTCCATGACGTCACTCCGCTCGTCGCCATGGCGACGAGGAAAGCCAAACATTATGCTTGCCGGAGGCGATCAGAAGAACGCCTCCGGAGCGCCCTCTAGTGGGCTTTCATGCATGAAATAGATTTTTTTTTTATTAAAAAAAAACCCTCCCGCAGCCTCCCTGGCGATCTCAATAGAACGCCGGGGAGGTTAAAAAACACTTTTAAGCATTTTACAATGTAAAAAGTACCATCAAAATAATGAAGTATTTTTTTATGTTTGCTGGTGTTTTCAAATGCATTTTATGACAAGGGGCCTGATTCACAAAGCGGTGCAAACACTTTGCACGCCTGTGAAAAGCCCTTTATCATGCCTAAACTTAGTTTAGGCGTGATCTGAAGTAACTCACGCGAAGCTCCCGCGCGCAAAGTTTTGCGCGCGCAATCGTGCAGGTGCGTGCGCAGCGCCCAATAAGCTCTATGGGATTTTGCAAAACTTTGCGCGCGGGAGCTTTGCACGAGTTACAGCACAAAGCGGTGATAACTTTGCTAGTGCAAAGGTTATCACGCCTAAAGTCTTTTAGGCGTGATAACTGAGTTATCACCACTTTGTGAATCAGGCCCAAGGTGTGAAAATATCACCTAAGAGTAAACTCTGGAGAAAAAGTGAATTGCTTATGAGGCAGAGGCCCATATGCAATGAACTTTTTCTCCTGAGTTATTTCCTAGGTGATATTTTCACAACTTGTCATAAAATGCCTTTTAAGGCACCAGCAAGCACGGAAAACACTTTGAATTACATTTGATAGCAGTTTTTCACCAACTTTTGGGTACTTTTTCAATTGTAAAATGCTGAAAAGTTAGTTTAAAGAGAAGATTAAAGTTACTTCCTAGGACAGTGATGGCTAACCTTGGCACTCCAGCTGTGGTGGAACTACAAGTCCCATGAGGCATTGCAATACTCTGACAGCTCTAAGTGTAACTCGGGGAGGCAGAGGCATGATGGGATTTGTAGTTTTTTCACAGCTGGAGTTGTTATTAAATGTTACTTTAAACTGCAAGTAACTTGCCCGTTGTCCGGCCATTTCTTCCAGAAGGGAGGTGAGTCCACCCACTTCGCCCTTTTTAACGATTTTAATTAATTTTACTCTACCTGGCGCCTCTGTTATCCTGCTACAAAATAATTTAATCCACCCTTGGTGGAGGGGTGTATCCCCACTTTTTCCCATCTACAGAGAGCGACTTCTTAGACCTGAGCGGGGTCAGGTTATAATTCTCCCCGCCTGCTCGCCCAGTGGTTGCCTTGTTGGCGACCTACCTTTGTGAGTATAATCACCTTCTTTATCACCAGATACCATTACATTAACATACTACACCATATCGGGCTCTCGGTTTCCCTCTCTTCACATTGGAGTGCCAAGGTTAGCCATCACTGTCCTAGGAGATAACTCAGGAGAAAAAGTGAATTGCATATGGACCAGGGTGTCTGCATACTTGCACAGCACCATGGAGATAACTCGATAACTAAGCATAACTTTTAAAAAAATGTGTTGGATCATTTTATGTTCTGTGGTTTGTAGTCTACATCTACCCCTATGAGAGCTGTGCTAAGCTAGTATAAAACTGCCTTGCACATCAAAAGGCCCGGATACACGCTCAATTAATGTCATCTGACAGGTTCAAGCAACATTGCAGGGCAAGGCTGTACAGACACGTTGCTTGCTTTGGAAGCAAGCGATGTGTTCTGCTCTATGCGAGGGGGCGGAGAGGTGCAGGGGTAACACCATGCAGGGGACAGGGTAAGTGGTGGAGAACAATGCAATGCCCCATTGCTCAGCCAAAGTAATCTGCTAGGGGGGCACTTGCTGGAGTCTCGGCATAGGCGGTTGTTATTGGCCATATCGGCAGAGTTTCATCTGGCGTGTGTACAGGCCTTTACAGTACATATTTTCTTAAAGGGAACCTGACATGAGATGCGTCTCAGGCTCCATACTTCCCTGTGGCTTCCTTAAGCCCAGTTAGGGCCGCTCAGCCCTCACTATCTCCCCGAGGTAACTCCGGCCCCCAACAATTCAGCCCGAAAGCCTGGCCGAGTCGCGCTTTGTCACGCATGCACGGCCAGGCTGCTCCTGACTCTGGGAGTGTCCTGCATCTGCGCAGTACTACTATGCTTCTCGTCTCAGGTACACTTAAATTGTACAGTACTAAAAACCGTGATACATGGGGCAAGTGGGGACTAGAGAGGCACTGGTAGTGACAAGCTGCCTACCACCGATCAGTTGCTCTGTAGCTAGTGATACCACAGCCATTACTTACCTATGGGCTGCAATTATAGAAGTCTTTTGTCAGTAAGGGAATTTTATCTTTGGGTGGTTTAAGACACTAGGCATGGATGAGACTATTGGAACATACGCCAGGAGAGTACTTACTTATCAGCATTCAGGGGTACTTGAACTTCTCAAAGCCAAGCAGCTATGGTAGGTTTTAAGATTTAAAAAATAAAGAAAGATAAATCAATACAGTATAAACACATCTAAATAAGTATTTATCGTTAGTAAAAGCATCAAGGAAAATTTGAAAAAACCTTCATACATAATTATAAATAACTCCTTAGAAATATATACTATATGTATATATGTGTGTCAGGTGGTGCTTGAGATGATCTTACTCACAAGAGGGAGTCCTTTGCCAAGCATAGTCTTTAGTAAAGTGGTACACGCTATAATAATGTATGAGAAGAGGACCCAGCTGCAGAATGATCCCTTTCTCATTGTGATTGCAACAGCCATGAATATTCTGCGAGTATCTTACTGTCACCGCTAACCTCTGCAGTGATAATTAATGACAGCGAGATAGCAGAAAAACGTTTCCAACAGCTGAAAAAAAAAAGTATTTTCATGAAGACATCTGAAGGTCATCTGTTAAATCGTCAGTATCACGAGCATTGCTAAATAATTTACAGCATAGTTCTTGTTTTGCTAAATGTGGTTTAACTTGACTCCATGTAAGCTGTAAGTGTACGTAAAACATATCTCCAGGAACAAGTTTAAATAGATCTAATTGCTTAGTAATCATGGCACTGAAATGTTAACTTTTCTTTTGTGCATGAAATTAGTCTTCTGCAAGGCAGTATTTTTAGACCGCATGAACAAGTTTTTTTGGGCTGCTGCCTATATTACATCATCCCTCTGTTTAGATTGCAAGGGGAAAGGCACAGACTGAATCTCTGAGATGATTGCAGCTTATAGCAATGATGGTCTGTGGTGCAGGTAGTGGCCAGAGTTGGGGATTTTGACCAGGTGATTTATTAGACATAAACTGAATAGACTAGGAAGGGCATATTTTAGAAATGTTGCTTCTCTGCAAAGGGGCGGAGCTGCACACCAGAACCTGGCTGATTCAGGGCTATAGTGAGACTTTCTATGAAAAGAATGTGCCCAAACATTGTAGCTTTGTACCATTAGTATCAGTTCAAGAAAACTACAAGATAACTACTTTTAGGCCTGCTTTACACTACACCACCAAAAACAGGCCTTTGGGGATTACCGTGTTAGTACGCAGTAATCCCTGTCTGGCATCTGGCCAAGCAGGAAGTGAGGCTCACTTCCTGTTGGGCAATCAATGATGTGCACTGAAGCATATTACTAAAATACACTTCCTCACATGCGCGACACTAAAGACTGCTGCGTTTTTTTTAAATGCACACCCGTTTCCATAGACTTGCATAATTTCCGGTCCAACGCAGGTCGCCACAGGAACCGTGCAGTAAAGGACGCAGGTTAGGGCACTTCCGGCGCAGCGTACCTCAATGTGGGGAGTTTGAACTACCCCATGGACTTTCATCAGGCTGCGGTGAGGTGAAGTAAATTTACCGCACCACCCCAATGTGAAAGGGCCCTGAAAGTGTTGCATTTCAAGGTATAGCAAGTAAACTTGAGTGAGGAAAAAAAAGATGGGAAAAGGATTTCGAATGTTGTGCCAAGATATGTCTCACTCTCATGAATGAATTAGATACAGCTGATCTGGCCGCTGTAGGATCAGAAATAGCGAAGGTATATTAGTTTCTTGAATCTTTTAAGGGTGACGCATTATTAAAAATTAGGAGTGAGGAATTAGAAAAACATATCACACAGTTCAACAAGAACTTGGTGATACAGAGGGATCAAAAAGTATTAAGAGATTGTTGGAACAACTCACTTCGTAGGCCACCTAAAAGTAAACCCAGACCCAGGACCCCAGGTGGCTCCCAACCACAACCCTCAGAAACTGAAGAATCAGACTCATCTGTAGGACCGACCAGTTCTGTTTGGGACAGTTTGGTGTCTGCAGGTGAGGGTTCACGCAAACACGACACTAGATCAGGACGTGATCCCCGAAACCAATCAAACAGAAAGAGAAGGACAAAAAATCTAAGAAACAAGAATTCTCATGTTCAGAGGACTCGGATGGGAGGGGAGCGGGGACGGAGAGAGTCAAATGACCCCCGGCCGCACCCCAGGCCCCCCTCCTGGTCCCTCCTCATCTTCTTCCCCCGTGTTTGTTTTTTTTAGCGAATGCCTAGCCAGTGAGGGGAGAGATGGGCACCTGTTATCACTTGCAAGACATCACCAATCTGGGAAAGGTGATGTCTTGCAAGTGATTAACTTGACGGGAGAAACCATTCCCCAGTCCCATCTAACATTGCTATTGGATATGCTGAGGAGAAATGATTGCTATTTAGGGGTCTCTGCGTCCAGGGCTACTCGGTGCCAACAAGAATTATTTACAATTATAGATGCGGTTATGAGATCAGTAATTGATGATAATACAGCGAGATTTCTGAAGGTTGCTAATCCCATTCTGCCAACCTTCTATGTTTTACCTAAGGTCCACAAGAGATTGGACAGGCCTCCTGAAAAGATCAGTGTATATGTAGATCACTATCTACAGCCGCACATTCAGGCACTTCCGTCGTATATCCGCGACACTTCGCACCTGCTACGTGTCCTTGATGGACTACAGGTGCCCGCCGGCACGTTATTGGTGGCCCTGGACGTGGAGGCCCTCTATTCTAGCATCCCACATGACCTTGGCATCCTTGCTGCTGGTACCTTTTTGAGCGAGTTGGGGATACAGCACGCCGCACACAGCGAGTTTCTATTGACACTGCTCAAGTTTTTGTTGACCAATAATATTTTCATTTTTTGAGGGCTTCCACTACCTCCAGGGCTCCTACTACCTCCAGGTGCAGGTGCACGTGTGCCCCGTCTTACGCAAACCTGTACCTGGGGGGATGGGAGCGTCAGTTGTTTTCCAGCGATGATCTCTCGCTGTACCTGTGCCACATTTTGGCGTGGCACAGGTACATCGATGACATCATCATGTTCTGGACGGGGACAGGGTCTCCTCAACAGTTTTGTTGATTTATTGAATGTAAATTCTAAAAATCTCAGGTTCACAATGCAGTTCAGCCCATCGGAGATCCCGTTTCTCTCAGATATCGACCAATTTATACAGAAAGGACACCGCCACTAACTCGCTTTTGAGGGCCAACAGTTTCCACCCCACCCATACTGTGAGGGGTATACCAACAGACCAATATCTTCGAGCAAGACAAAACTGTTCAGAGGATTCGTCCTTTAAGACAGAAGCCAGAAATCTGAAGAGGAGATTTAGAGAGAGGGGATACACGAGGGCATTCTCAAATGGGCATATAGGAGGGCAGACGCGAGCAGCCGGGTCTCCCTACTTCAAACTAAGTATCAACATGAACGTGATACCAAGCAATCCGCTCGATTCTGTACTAAATACTCGGCCCAACACCAGCAAATTTACACGTATCATTGAAAAGCCCTTGCACATACTCACCAATGACATTAAGTTGAGCAAGTGTGTTCCTAACAGACCCTTGTTTTCTTTTCGGCGGGCACCCTCTTTAAGAGATAGATTGGTCAATAGCCATTTCTCTGACCCTTCAACTGCTCATAAATGCAAGGTGTTGGGCACCTACACCTGTGGTGGGTGCACCATGTGTAGATATATACAGGTCGGTAGGTCTGTCAGGCTGCCAGACAGCAGGGATTGGGGACTTGCACATTACGTTAACTGTAATACTATACTGGTAGTTTACCTATTTCTGTGCCCATGTGAGCATTCTATGTGGGCAAGACGAAAAGGGAACTACGTTCCTGGATCTCTGATCATGTTACTAATATTAAAAGCAAGAACCCATCCAACCTGACGCCAGTAGCCAGGCATTTCAAAACCGCACATGCAGGGAATCCGACCAAGATGCATTTTGTAGGCCTTAAAGGGATACTGTAGGGGGGTCGGGGGAAAATGAGTTGAACTTACCGGAGGCTTCTAATGGTCCCCCGCAGACATCCTGTGCCCGCACAGCCAATCACCGATGCTCCGGCCCCGCCTCTGGTTCACTTCTGAAATTTAAGACTTTAAAGTTTGAAAACCACTGCGCTTGCGTTGCCGTGTCCTGACCCCCGCTGATGTCACCAGGAGCATACTGCGCAGTCCCAGTATGGTCTGTGCCTGCACAGTACGCTCCTGGTGACATCAGGGGAAGCGAGGACACGGCAACGCAGGCGCAGTGGTTTTCAGACTTTAAAGTCTGAAATTCCAGAAGTGAACCGGAGGTGGGGCCAGAGCATCGGTGAGTGTCTGCACGGGCAGAGAATGTCTGCGGGAGACAATTAGAAGCCTCCGGTAAGTACAACTTATTTTCCCCCGACCCCCCTACAGTATCCCTTTAACCATATTAATGCCTCCATTAGAGGTGCCTGGACCATTTATTGTTAGAGTCCCGCTGGATTTTCGATCTAGGTGTCGCCTGGTCCCCGGGCTTGAATGAGAACACTAGTTACGTCTCGTTCCTGCCAATTTGATGGTCTGGTGGGAGTCCTGGCCTTTCTGCTGCGTTTGTGGGACGGGTGCTCCTACCTGTCGGTTGTGGTGCCCTGGCGTGACATTGCCAGACATTAAGTTCATTTGACTTTAGCTTGGGTTGATGAGTCTTTTGTACTCTTCCTTATGGGGGCGGACCACAAGTCCCACAAATTTCGTGGGCTGTGATTCTCATGCCCCCTGTCTATAGATGTGTATATAACACGTTTGTTCTGCCACTGTTTAACCTTGTGATTACAATTGAGTGTCTATTTTTGTGGTATTGTGGTTGTTTATTTTGAGGGTGGTGACATCTATTGCTATGTTAGTTTGAGGGAGATCTGATTTGTCCCTTGCTGAGTGGTGACGTTGTTGCGGATGGCCGGCTTCGCCCGCCCCCTCCAAGCGGGGCTTGGCGGACGCATTGGGCAGGTTGCTATGGCGCTTCCCGCTGCGTCTGCCCGTCCGGCATTGGACGCTGGCAGGGGATTAAATTGGAGGAGACACAGGAAGTGGTTACGCCTCCAGAGGAAGCCGGAAGTCTGGCGAAACCGGTCGAGGACACGTGCTGCGTCCCGACCTAATGCTCCTCTCCGCCGTGGACCTAGCCTAGCCACCATGCTCTCCCGCCTGGGCACCGCTTCCTTCCGCCACTGTATGTTGCCATCAGGCTTGACACTAGCCCTTGTTACCCATAGCAGGACCTAAGGATACGTAAGCAGCCCAGTGGGCACAGATTCATCTATTATAACAGACTCTGCTGACCACTGGTCCAGCCTTTCGCTGTGGAGTTCCAGATTGTTAACAATACAACAGCTGTTATACATGCACCTACTAACTTGTCTATGGAACTGCCTATTGCTTTGATCTACTCAAGCTGCCTGCTATGTGGCTGATGCTTTGCTTCATATACTACATGCATATGTCCATTGCAGCTTACTATTGGACTGCAAATTAATCTGCTGGTTTTGTTGCTGCTATGGCTGCTACTGTGTGCCGTGTCAAGTACTGTTTGCTAAATGTTTAACCTACCACCTGGAACTGACTACCAATGGTCTTGTTGAAACTTCCTGCTTCATGAATCCCCACATCTAATGCTACTGGCTATAGGAATCCACGTGGACGTTTTGTCTAGGATAATGTTTCTTTGTGTACATACGGATTCAGTGTTATGTTACTTGGAGCATTCTTCTGACCATCTGCTGTGTTGCAACCAGTTTGACGGACATTACAATACAGTGAAGCAGACACATATGCTTCACTCTGTTGTTTGATAGCTATTTTAATTCCTCTAGGTGGCGTTTACCATTACGTAGCTAGAGGGTGGTGTCAGTGCAGGCGGTGGGCAAGCGGGTGTGGTTGGGGAACCGGGGAGACGGGATGGTTATTGGGCACATTTTTATGTGTTTTTAAGTTTGATATGTTAAAGATTAATATTAAAGTTTTGTATATTTTTCCTTAAAGTGATTCATGCTTAAGTTTTTTTTTGTGCTCAGTCAGGCCATACCCTCCTCCATATTCATCTCACTGTGTTTCATTTATAGCAAGTAAACTGTTTCTTTTGCAGAATGTGGCTCCAGATCCAGATAAATCTTGTGGTCCTTATAAGCCCTTGAAAAAGCTGAAGAATGCTAAACCACTTTCTCCACAGAAACCAGTAAATGTGCACAACCATGACACAATCGGTAAGACCAGCCAACGCGTTCATGATGGTTACATATTAGTTAATCGCATACATTATACTGTATTATTAGTATAATAACTTTTTCTTAATATACTATATTTATGGGGTGCTGACAGATTTTCTGTGATGCTTTTACATAGGACATCCAGATTTTCACTCTGTGCCTTAGAGGGGTTCACAGTCTAGCTCATGTCTTAGGGATGTGAGAGGAAAATGGACAGCGGGAAAGGAACCTGGGAAAATATGGGGGGGAGATTGACTAACATGTAACCTGATCAGCGGCTATAAGTGGAATTTCTAGCCACAGTTTGTCTAGTGGGCAGCTCTGGCTAATCAGCCATTAACATGGGTGCCTATGAAGGCACCCAAAGTATTGTGGCTGTTATTTAGTGGCAAAATGTTGAGGATTAAGGGCGGGGGGTTGGTTACAGTTAGGTTTAGCATTGGCTGAGGGTCAGCTAGGGTTAGGCATTTTGCGGCAGGGGGTTGGCTAGGGTTAGGCAACAGTGAGGGCTCGTGTGAGGACTGGGTCAGTTTAAGGGTTTGTAAATTACACCTGGAAGTAGGTAGTGGAATATTGGTAATTTTGCCAATATTCCACTAACGGCTTTCTCCAGTACCCAAATTACAGAAATGCACTTTTTGAATGTACGTAGGGTTCAGACCTATTACTGTATTGCTTTTAGTAAAGAATTTTAGCCACCATGTTGCACATTGTATATAGAATTAATGAGTTATGTATTTTTTTTCTGACCTAGGAATGATTGCAGTAGATAGAACTGGAAGTGTAGCAACAGGAACCTCAACAAATGGAGCATCTCACAAAGTTCCTGGGTGAGTGAGCAATGCAAGAAAAGGCCTACAAAAAAAAAAACCTCTTTCCTTACATGATAATTTACTTTCAGATAGCTTCAATGATGAATTGCTTGTTTTCCTTTTGCTGCTGTCCTTGGTTAATTCTTGTAAGTGGTATATCTGATGCTCTTATAGGCCCAGTGCACACCAAAAACCTCTAGCAGATCTGCAAAACGCTAGAGGTTTTTGAAGCAGATTTTCAGAGCGATTTTAGGCATGCTTAGAGAGGTTTTCTAAACATGCCTAGCATTTTTGGGAGCGTTTTTGTGTAGCAGACGTCATATATTGTTACAGTAAAGCTGTTACTGAACAGCTACTGTAACAAAAACGCCTGGAAAACCGCTCTCATCTAGCGTTTTCAGAGCGGTTTGAGCATTTCCTATACTTGAGGCAGAAACACATCTGCCAACAGCAAAAATGCTGCAGGAGCCACGTTTGCGGTTTGCTAAAAACCTCAAACCGCTGGTGTGCACCATCCCATTGAGATACATTAGCCAAGCGTTTTCAGAAGCGGCAGCGTTTTTTAAAATGCTACCAATACCGCTCGGTGTCCACTAGGCCATAAAGCGTGTTTACTGAGCCGTGTTCCTCTATATCTGTATACATTCTGTGCATTTGCCTTTTATCCACTGAGAGCATTCTTCATCCTGCCGCTAAGATTCTTGCAACCTGCTCAAGCATAGTTTCGTGAGACGCAAAACTGTACCCGCCTCTGTCTGAGATGGAGGACCATGGCAGTGATGGTTACTTACGGTACCTGTGTGACATGCCCTTGCTACAGCACTCCATGCTGCTCCCCATCCTTGTGAGCCAGGAGGCCACAATAGCAGCATAGGGGGCGATATACAGGCTGGGAACGCGAACAATGACTCGCGTTCCCATGCCTGTCGGCCGGTGACGGCCGAACCGGAAGTGTTCGCCGGCGGGTCCTGGAGCGTCAGAGCGGGGCTGCGAGGGCACCGATCGGCTGTAGGGGGCTGAGGGAAGCCCCAGGTGAGTTAATCTCATTTTTTTTTCCAGGCTTAAGGTTCACTTTAAGGCAAATCTCCTCCTTTTATAAAATCACCTAAAGAAGTCTGCTGCATTTGGTAAATTGCATGGTGGTAATACGGTTAGGAAACCTCCTTAAATCATAGGGCGGCTCTTAAGCTAGATTACTTTAGTTGTTGCCAAGGTTTTTTAGACTTGGTCTCTCAGAATGCTGTTTGTGGATAGCATTTCTAATCCATCATTAGACTTTGTTTGGCTTAGATGCTGCTTTTTCTAGCATACTTAACCTCCCTGGTGGTATGGACGAGCGAAGTTCGTTCAGCAAAAACTTGCAAAAAGCGTTAATGACGTGCTGAGCTCGTCCATGCCGACAGGGAGATTTCCTATTTCTCTGCCCCGCCGGCTGCATTTTTTTCCTCATCAGAGGGATTCCCCAGGATGGCTGGATGCCTGACTGCACGCTGTGGGTAGTGATCTGTGCTACCCACAGCGTGCAGATCAATTATCCAACCACCTTAGGGAATCCCTGGGCAGCCAGCGGGGCAGGGAATGTGCAGGGTTCCCCCTTGTATGCGGAGGCTATGTGGGCGGGGGGATCCCCCTCTGTGCGGGCGGGGGGACCCCCTTCAATGGTGGCTATGTGGGCGGGGGATCCCCCTCTGTATGGGCGGGGGGGATCCCTTTCAATGGTGGCTATGTGGGCGGGGGGATCCCCCTTCAATGGTGGCTATTTGGGTGGCCTATCACCCTTCTCCCCCCTCCCTCCAGATTTCCCCCCCCCCCCCCGCCCCCGGTCTCAGCCCGTTGAGTAATTAGGTGTACTCACCCGAGGGCTTTCTCCAGCGACGGCTGCGGCCTACACCCTCCTCCATCTCCGAAGTTTCGTTCTCCGTACAGTTACATTACGAGACTTGGTGACGTCACCAAGTTTCGTAATGTAACTGTACGGAGAACGAGACTTCAGAGATGGAGGAGAGAGTGCGCTGCAGCCGTCGCTGGAGAAAGCCCTCAATTGAGTACACCTAATTACTCAACGGGCTGAGATGGGGAGGGGGGATCGGGAGGGAGGGGCCACCATTGAAGGGGGATCCCCCCGCCTGCACAGAGAGGGATCCCCCCCACCCACATAGCAACCATTGAAGGGGATCCCCCCACCCGCACAGAGGGGGATCTCCCCCGCCCACATAGCCACCATTGAAGGGGATCCCCCCACCCGCACAGAGGGGGATCTCCCCCGCCCACATAGCCACCATTGAAGGGGATCCCCCCACCCGCACAGAGGGGGATCCCCCCGCCCACATAGCCACCATTGAAGGGGATCTCCCCCCCCCCCCCCCCCACCGCACAGAGGGGGATCCCCCCGCCCACATAGCCTCTGCATACAAGGGGGAACCCCGCACATTTCCTGCCCCGCTGGCTGCTCAGGGATTTTCTAGGGTGGCTGGATACTGGTTCTGCACACTGTGGGTAGCACAGATCACTACCCACAGCGTGCTAGGATGGGGGGGGGGGGGGGACATCTGGCAACCTATAAATCTTGCTAAACACCTGGCTCACTATATACCTGGCTGCACATCTGGCTCACTATATATCTGGCTGCACATCTGGCTACCTATACATCTGGCTAACTATACCTGGCTGCAACATCTTGCTACGTATACATCTGGGTCTTATACTCACCATTGGCGTGCTGATCCCTCGTTGCGTACCGCTGATAGCTTCCCCAGTGCCTTCTTTCATATCCCTTGGCGGATTTTGCTTCTCCCTCGGCGATCACATGCCCCCCGTTGATCGGCGTTGATGACACCAAGGTCATCGGCGTTGATGACAACAGCGTCATCAACATCTTGCAGAAAACACTTTTTTTAAATTAAATTCAATACAATAACCTGTATTGAATTCAATTAAAAAAAAAAATTAATTGCAAAAAAATTATTGGAATTTAATTGAAACACTTTTTGCACAGAAATCCTGGGGAAATAGAACGCCAGGGTGGTTAACATACATAAAGGGCTGGTTTTGTTTAAGAAGGTGTGCTAAAATAATAATAAAAAAAAAAAAAAAGTGAAAAGGAGAAAGGGTGGTGGACTTGCTTCTTCCGAGGATGACCACAACTAAGTAAAAAAATAAATGCACACAACGAGTTTTTCGGGTGCAGTCTGCTTATTTAGATCAACTTGTGCTGAAAAGTATTTTGGTTGTTTTTTACATATCTTTTGACATTTGTAAATGTACCTCATGAAGCAGGCTGCCTTGCCGTTATCCTAATGAACATTTTTGTGGTTGTGGCGGTCCTTGTAGGAGGTAAATCCAGCACCATTCCTCCTTTTAGGGTTCTTTCCCACTAAGACGTTGCGTCAGATGCAACGTTAAGGTCGCATAACGTGCCCCTAACGCAACGCATGTGAGCTTTAAGGTTGGACGTTATATAGAGCCGCGTTATGCGTCTCTTGATGCGTCGTGATGCGTACTTTTTGACGCATACTATCGGATGAAAACGGCGCATGCTGCAAAAGACTGTGGAGACCACGTGATCGGAACACTCCGCATCACGTGGTCCCACCAGCCAATAAGCGGCCGCTCCAGGAAGTAAACAGTGCCGTGCATATTAATTAGCCATGTGGCTGGCCACAATAGCGGACTCTCCCCTCCTCCTCTCCTGCACGAAAAAATAAAAAAAACACATTACTGAGCATGTGCAAACAGTCTAATGCGGCTAAAACCGCGTATAACGCACAGCATGCTGCACTTTCTTTAAACGGCCAGCGTTACACTGCAACGCAACGTGGGCGCTGCGAAAAAAACCCATTGATTTTTCATTACTGTGAGTTGGGCTGCGTTACAGGCTGCTCTAACGTGCGCCTGTAACGTCCCACTGTGAAAGCAGCCTTAAGGATTTTAGATGTTTTGATGTTTATTTTTGCACTTCCTTATATAGTCCACCTTGTGACTGGTATATAGTCCACCTTGTAAAGGATTAAAAGGAAGCATAAAAAACCCCAAACTTACCACCATCACCTGCACATATCTGAGTGTGAACTAGTTTGTGATCCACATTTCTTTGTGGTTGTTGGTCTCTCAGACAGCCCAAATTTGTGAGTATTCCTTTTGGAGCTTGGTACTCCCTATACTGTTTACATGCTATAGGATCTTGGTTTTTGTTTTCCTTGAGTTCACTGTTCAATGTATTTTGAAAACTTGTAGGCGTGTGGGAGACTCTCCAGTTATTGGAGCTGGGTCGTATGCAGATAGCAGTGTTGGAGGAGCAGCAGCTACTGGAGATGGAGATACCATGATGAGGTTTTTACCAAGGTAACAAGCGTACTTTAACATTCATACAGATTGTATTAAACTGATAAGTGCTTAGGACATGGGCAAAGCAATAACCATAGTGACTACTGTGGAGTCCTGGAGCAAGGGAGGCCAAGGTGTTGTTGCTTAAATAGTCAGCGCTTTTTGTCCTGTTGGTTGGCAGATTCAGCTGTTCTGCATTGCTTAATATCTTGGGCAAAGTTATGGTTAGCAAAATGTCATCCCATTTCATTTCGCCTAAGGCTGAGGTTTTTTTAGAGGAAGGGGTGTGCATCAGTAAACATTTAGCACAGAGAGGGCAGAGTTGGAGATCTCACTCCTCATTTACTGTGCTGTACCACCTACCCTCGCCTGACCTAATCAGGGACCAGAAGTGCCAGCTATAATATTTTAGATACAGAGATCCTCAACAGTCTATTAATGCAATGGTAAAAACATTGAATACCTTGATAAAAGCACTCTTACTAAGCCAATAGTTGGAATTTTGGTAAAGTCTCATTATACTTATCCAGCTTAATCCATGCCCAAATGAACATGAACATCTCAACAACATTTATGTGCCCTGGGCTGCTGAAATAGAGTGACCACCTTGTAAACATGGACTATCAGATTAGCAGATAAGTCAAGTGTTGGAGTGTGGTGGTGCTATGCCCCTCCCCTTGCTGTATACAGATTAGATGCCATGCTGTATGGCTAACTATAGGAGCTAGAATTTGATTATGACTATTGTAGATATAAGCAAGTGGTCATAATACGACCCCAGTATTTTACCTGTCCTACCTATTCCATTTTAAAGTGAGGGAAAAGAGGTTTTGCTTACAGCAGCCAATCCAATGTTTGTTGGTTGCCCTAGCTATTCCCTAGGATCCATATACCCTGTAGCCAATATGTGGTTTATTTCATTTCAGTTACCAAGCTGTAGAGAACATGAGGATGGGAGCAGATCCTACATCTGCCTGTCAGAAAGCCATCTCCAGGATCCAGAAACATGTTCCAGTATTTTTTGGAGCTATTATATGTGCCAACAACACAGGAACTTATGGTATGTCTATAATTACACTTGCTTGCATTTTATGATTTTATGCAGACTCCGTGCATGGGTTTTGGGTCCTATGGGAGAAAAGCAAATGAACGTGTGTGCGCGTGCGTACATCAGAGGCCACATGGCCTATAGTTTTGAAACCCAAAGAGTAGATAGTTGTTGGAGTTCAGATCCTATCAAGATTTACCCCTACCTTTTTTAATTTTCTTATTCTATGAACACAACTATTTAAAAGGGTTTCTAAAGGTCCGTACACAACAGAACTACTGATGTCGCCCGTGGGGGATCAGAGCCTGATCCCCTTGGTCAACATTTCTGGGCCAGGCTGCACAGATGCGCTGTATTGCTATGCGGGGGGTGGATGGAGGACGGAGTAGCGTGTGCATGACGTTACGCGGCAAGCAGGAGAGCAGTGTGAATAATGAAGTTGGCCATCTCTGGAGATGATTCGAACCCCCCGGCGAATCACCTGCACGTCCTGGGTTCTGTGCCATTGTACACATGCTTGATTATTGGCTGAGGTGGTCGTTATCGCCTTTAGTCTAGCGTGTGCATGGGCCTTAATTGAAAATGCTAAATGGTGTGCAGTCAGATACTAATGCTTGTACTGTGATACATAATATATTGTCTTGTCACTTCACTGTGACAAGGGGGCTCACAATCTAGTCCCTACCAAAGTCATATGTCTAAGTATGGATGTAGTGTATGTATTGTAGTCTTGGGCCAATTAAGGGGGAAGCCAATTAACTTATCTGTATGTTTTTGGGATGTGGGAGGAAACCAGAGAGCCTGTAGGAAACCCACACAGACAAAGGGAGAACATACAAACTCCGTGCAGAGAGTGCCCTGACTGGGATTCGAACCGGGGACCCAGCATTGTGTCACTGTGCTGCCCAAGGTGTAGATTAGCTATATTTAAACATAAAACTATAGAATGTTGTAAGTAGGGATTGAGTTAATATGTACTGTATATTAACTACTGAATAAGACCAGTTATCCCAAAAAACCCATCTCAAAATGTATCTGAACACTGAACAGATATACAGTATCTCATTATAGTAAACTTTGATATAGTAAACATTTGGGTATAGTAAACTTAGTGTCCAGGAGTAACACCTGGCATAGTAAACCATGATATAGTAAACTTTTTTTTTTAAATTATTATTATTGGCCCCTTTGGTATTTTGTATCTGGCTATAGTGGAAATTGGGCGGGAGCATGCATCATACTTCAGTCTGAGACTTATGAGCTCAGTCGGTGGGCTGGCAGACACTTGTAGCCTGCTTGCTATCTGCACACTACCCTGGGCCTGCGTGGATTACCTCAAAAGCACCGGCCAGTGAGACCTATGCTTCCTGTCTAAAGCCGCATCTACACGCGTAGATGCGGCGGCGATGTCCCTTATCAATCGAGCCGCATCGGCTCGATTGATAAGATCCGACAGGACAGATCTCCCCACCGCCGATTCCCTGCTCATTCCCCGCGAGGGGACAATGGCAGGGAATCGAGCGGAAGATAAGCGGCGCGGGGACGAGCGGGTATTGAATCCGGCGCGCGAGCGGGGACGCGGAAGAGGCGATCCGGCGGCTAATCGAGCCGCTGGATCACCGCCTCATCTACGCGTGTAGATAAGGCTTTAGATGCTGCCTGATGAGGGAATTGCCTATCTGTGACTTGCTTGTGCATGACTTCAATGCTATAGTATCATCCACGCTGCTCAGAAATGTGGACAGAAGAGCGCACCATCAGTACTGTACCTGCCATAACTGCTGAAATGTATGCTTCTTGTGCAAGCTGTTGTGCAGTAGCGTCGTGACGGGGGTGCGACCCGCACCAGGTGGCCTAGAGGGGGTGTGCTGGCCCGTTTCGCTTGCCCGGGACTTGAACTTTGGTGTGCCCATGCTCAGTGCCCCGAACAAACATGGGCAGCTTTTGTGCGGCGCTGGATGGCTGCATGTAGTTATAATGAAATTGCAGGCTGAGCTGTCAGCTCAGCAACACCGCCCCCTGCCCAATCACGAGCGCCTGGAACTGGCAGGGGGCGTGTACTTGTATTGAAAAGGCAGGGGGCTGAAGCATGCTTGAGTAGCTCCGCCACCTGCAAACATGGATGTGGACAAAGCTGTTCACCCGCCCACCAGCTGCAGCATGGCTCCCTGATCCAGGAAAGGAGCGAGCAACACTGAAGTGAGTGATGTGTGTGAGTGATATGTGTGTGTCAGTGGTCAATCTGTGTGTGTTTGTATGTGCATGCGTGTGATATTTCTGCAGCATGGCTCACTGCATCCAGTGTGTGTGTGTGTGTGTGTGTGTTCGGTGGAGTGATATTGTGTGTGTGGGGTCGGTGGAGTGATATTGTGTGTGTGTGTTTGTATGTGCATGCATGTGATGTTCCTGCGGTGTATGTGATGTTGGTAGTCTGTAAGTGATTTGTCGGTGGTCTGTGTGTGTCTGCATGTGATGTTGGTAGTCTGTACTTGATGTCAGTGGTCTGTCTGTGTGTGTGTGTGCGTCTGTACGCGATGTCGGTGGTCTGTGTGTGTCTGGATGTCTGTGTGTGATGTGTCAGTGGTCTGTACGTAATCTCGGTGGTCTGTACGTGATGTGTCGGTGGTCTGTGTGTGTCTGTATGTGATGTCGGTGGTCTGTGTGTAATGTGTGTAATTGGTATGTGATGTGTAACCTTGTACTCTGAGCCTGTACTGTAAACTAGCTGCATGGTGTGCTGATCCCTGCTATCTCCAGTATGTACAGTATAAGCTGTTACTCTGCGCCTGTACTGATAGTAAACTAGCTGCAGTGTGTGCTGATTTCTGCTGCCTCCAGCATGTACAGTATAAGCTGTTACTATGTGCCTATACTGATAGTAACCTAGCTGCAGTGTGTGCTGATCTCTGCTACCTCCAGTATGTACAGTATAAGCTGTTACTCCGTACCTATCCTGATAGTAAACTCACTGTACTGTATGCCATTCATTTCTCCCCCAGTATGGAACCAGGTAGGTGAGTAGCTGTGCATAGCGCTTCCCTGCTGCACATTACTCTGCATCTGAGGGGGGAGCATGGAGGGCGGCCCGGGGAGAGGAAGGAAGGGAGGGAGAGGTCGGGCTGCCCTCCCCGCGACTGCGGCTCCCCCTCCATTAGGGGGGCACCTACCTACTCAATACTGGGGGGCAGCTACCTACCTCACCTATACTGGGGGGCAGCTACCTAATCTAACCTGTACTGGAGGGCAGCTACCTAATCTAACCTATACTGGGGGGCAGCTACCTATCTAACCTATACTGGAGGGCAGCTACCTATCTAACCTATACTGGGGGGCACCTACCTAATCTAACCTATACTGGGGGCAGCAAACTATCTAACCTATACTGGGGGGGGCACCTACCTAATCTAACCTATACTGGAGGGCAACTACCTATCTAACCTATACTGGGGGGCAGCTACCTAATCTAACCTATACTGGGGGGCACCTACCTATCTAACCTATACTGGAGGGCAGCTACCTATCTAACCTATACTGGGGGGCACCTACCTAATCTAGCTTATACTGGGGGGGGCACCTACCTATCTAACCTATACTGGGGGGCACCCACCTTTCTAACCTATACTGGGGGCAAGTATTAGGGCTACCTATATTAGCCCACTGCCTTTCTGTTACAGTTACATTACAGTTACCCCACCCATGTGATGTCATGTCCACAACCTTTTTTTTGCCGCTGCGCGCTTCGCTTTTTTTCGGGGGGGGGGGGGGGGGTGTCGGTAAATTATCCGCACCGGGTGTCAAACACCCTAGCTACGCCACTGCTGTTGTGTGATTATTGCATGCTAATCCCTGCATATTGAGCACTGTGCATTGTGATCTAGCTTAGAAGCTGTCTGTGCTCGCATTGAGAAGAAAAAAGATGACTTACGATTATTGATTGAATTAAGATACAGTACACTTTATGTGCTTGAGTATGATCATTTCTGATATAGTAAACTTCTGATATAATAAACTACTTTGCCCGGTCCCTTGGAGTTTACTATAAAGGGATTCTACTGTAGTATTGGTTTAAGTTTGCTCCAAGTGTAACTCTACAGTTATGTTTAACAAGTTCCTTTAGCAAATCTTCAGAAATCCCTCTTACAAATTGCTCACTGTAACACTGCATAATGATAGATCATGGCGCATAGCTTTGTTTTGCATAAATACATGGATGAGCCTCAAACTTCAAAGCAATCAAAGATCAGTCATTGTGCAGGATGTCTCATTAGCACGGTTTAGTTCAGCAGTGAGCACAATTTACCGATCAATAAGACTTATTAGCTTAGACTGCTTATTTCATACTTTGATCTTTTACTTCCCACAGATTTGTGTATGTGAGATTAGACTTGGAGGAACTCGTTACTCTTTAATCATTAAGTTGCAGGAATTTTTTTTTTGTTACATGAATAGTTTTTCTGAATTGAATTTTACTATTAGATATGCTGCATGCTGTGTTGTGGAGGTCAGGAGGGCATTTGCTTTACAATAGAAATACTTATTGGTAAACAAGTTTTTCTGGAACGATACAATTTTCTCCATTTTACTTTTGTTACTTTGAAGTAGGGTTAAAAAGGGAATTTATTCAGCATATATTTTAAAATGCATCTGTCAAATATAATAGAATAAGCAGAACAAAATAGGTAATTATAAGACATAACCAAAACTGGTGATTTCATGCTGTTGCTTCTTGGTCCATGCTTGAGAGCAAATGTCACACGTAGTCATTTTTATTAGCATTCTCCCTCTCTCTACTCGTAAGGGGAGCCCATTGGCAGTAAACTTCTCCTGGTCAGGAATGAGCTTTTGAGTAAGCAACTACTCAACATTAAAATTAGGCTTGATTGCCTCAAGTGTGACTACGTGAGACGGGGATTTACTTAGCCAGTAGACCGTCTGTTTCTATGCGTCTCAATCCACTCGCACGTGGCCTATGAGACACGTTCCAATACTCGCTACTACACTTTTTCCTTCAAGGCGGAAGGAGGAAGTGTGGTAGTGAGTCGTGCAACGTGTTCTATAGGTCGCATGCAAGTGGCTTGAGACGCATAGAAGCCGAGGGACTTCTGGGTAAGTAACCCCCTGTCTCCCGTGCTCACACTTGCGTTAATTAAGCCTCATTTTAATTTCGATTTCGAATGGCTTTCTACTCTGAAGCCCATCACTGCTTCTGGTGTGCATGTAGCTGGGAAATTTGGGTGCAGTGTAAAGCCAAAAAACTGCTCACCATGCTCCTGCAAAAGTCCTGGCGGCATTAATTACTATTTTCTTTCTAGGACAGTGGGGTAAGACGTAATTTGGCTACCAGCTACTGCTACCAAATTATGCTGTTTTTACAGTAATTTAGGCTCAGTCATTTGACGGTGCCCAAATTACTGCCTGAGCGCTGCTATAGCCGTAATACACATTACTGCCTGTGGCGGCACCCAAATGTCCTGTGTTGTTTTGCCTCGTTCTCCTGGAAAGAGTAAGGAAGGTTATACTCGTTAGTGTCATTTATCCAGGTCATGGTATAACCATATAAAAAATTAGGTAGCTTAGCTGGACACTCTTTATTCTTAAGACTTTGGGCCATATCCTATTAACTTTTCTCCAAGGAGTTGATTTTTCATCTTATAAAAAAATAAATGTTAATGATACCTAGTAATTGAAAAAGTACTAAAAAGAAGGTAAAGAAGTAATATCAAACTCATTGAGTAAATTTGTGTTTGTGGGAGAAAATATCTTCTTGGAGAAAACTCAGGAGAAAAGTTAATAGTACAAGTCCCCTTCTATCTAACTAAGATGCCTTATGGACCCTTAAAAAGATATCCAGTTGAAAATGCCTTTTTGTTTTTTTGTAGATACAACTGTAAGTTTAAAACCCCATACACATGCTAGAGAAAATTCAGCTGAGGCAGCTAAGAACAACCGCTTCTACAAAGTATCTAGTGTATGTACCTCAGCCCTGATGCCTCGGCCAGCAATCAGTGTGGCAGATCGATTTGGCTTAGTGCATGTTCTGCCCACCACGTGACATCACTTTCATGCCGCTCCATCTGCCCTCAACTCCTTTCCCCACAATCTCCCTTCGCATAGCAACATAACACATTATTAGCATGAGGGCCAGCGGAGGGTGTGTAGTGTCAGCCCTGCAATTTCTCTTGAGGTATTGAGTGAAACAAAATGCCTGGTAAATGTGTGCAAGGCTTTAGAATTGTCTGCGTCATACTTGCACAGATCATATTTCACTTCATAAGGTTGGCAAGACAGGTAGTGGGGATCTAAAGTTAGCAATTTATACCTTAGTCTGCAAATGGTAGGCTGGCCAAGTGCCTAAAGATACACAACCCCGTAAACATTGAAATGCCTGCAGAAACCATGCAATATTTCTGCTGACAAACTTTACCCAGAGATCCAGTTGTGAATGAAGCTTGTTCGGAGATGTTGGTATGCAGAGATGGTCCATTAGATGCAAATAATTCAAATTTGATGGTAATTTTATGCAGTTATTCAGCTTCAGCATGCCACAGCAACTCTATTTCATCAGTCGATTTGCAAGCTTTATAAAGATGCAACAATTTACAATTATTGGCATCTCAATGACCATTTATTATCAGGGACCATCATAGGTTCATGGTTATGTTGGGCAAACTGAGTAAACAGAAGATCCAGGCATTACCTATTTCAATGACTTAATCCTGTAATATCAGTCATACCACGGCCCCCAATGCATATGTCCTCTACATAACCCAGTTATCCAGATCAGCAACTGCCACTTCATTTTCCTAACTAATGTATAAATCAGGGGTGCACGCGTAATTTAGATTTCAGAAGCCAGTCTGCCTAGTCATGGAACCAGCTTGAAGTTTATTGGACAGCTGTATTTAAATCCCAAGAGCATAGATGTGTCAAGCTTTGGCTTGAACTTTCCATGCAGGCCTGTGGCGTCAGAGCAATTTTTGAGTACCTGGAGTTGGTTTCATAAACTGTCGTCAGATTAGTTTTGTACTGACTCCATAGCCCTGTCAGGGCTGTGGAGTCAGTCGGATAATCTGAGTAATTTTTTCAGTACCAGGAGTCGGTGGACTCCTAAACTGAGAAGTTGGACATCTCAAAGGGAAAACAAGAAGGTCTGGTGAAGAGCGACCTTCCCCCGTAATCCTTGGAAATATTTAAGCGTAGATTTAAGAGTACTGAAATTAGAAAACCCACTAGATCCAGCTTAAAAATTATAGACAAGTTTTTTTTAATACACTAAACACAGTAGTGCTTTGTGGAAAGTTGCACTCCTTAACATGTTTTCTTTACCCCTCCAGGTGCTGCATGTGCAAAGGCTCCCGGATTCTCACAGTTCCATTATACAGTTTTCAAACCAGGCCTTGCAGAACCTCTAGTGGAGAGCGTGGATTGCCTTTAAAAGTTGAAACTGCAAACATTTATGACTGAAGAGGTGGAGATTTGTTGAATATTACCGTATATTAAGAAACATTATTCCAAAAGAAGGGACTCTATTGTAAAGCTTATACTGTAAATTGGATCTTCTGTAAGTTGGTTCTTAGCTCTGAATATACAGTAGAAGGAAAGTTATAACTTCAAATTGCTGTCTGTTCCTCACTTCTTGTTTTTGTTGACCTTGTTACCAGGACAGGAGTAAGTATAAAAAATAAAAAGTTTTAGTGAGGGTTCACACTTATTGCGGAAACATGAACATTTTTTTTTCACGTTAAAATGTGCAGTTTTTTCAGAACTGCAAATAAAAGTAAATGGAAAAATCTCATGTAATGTGCACATTTATGCTGCAAGAACAGTTGTTTTTTTGTTGTTGTGAAAACGCAAACACAGACGCACATTTTAGCAGAAGTGTGGTTTTCTATTAGCTTTTATTAGAGGAACAGCAAATGCAATGTTTAATAAGTGTGAACCGAGCCTTGTTGCCAATGACACTAGTGGAGAAATTCCACCTTACTTGCTGTTCAGTTACCTTATAACTTGGATTAAAAACTTAAAGTGTACCAGTGATGATTAAATCGAAAGATTAGATTCTTACCCGGGAGGCTTCCTCCAGCCCCATAAGCGTCCCATGCCGTCCTCCCGCAGTCTGCCGTTCAGTGGCAATCAGTCCTGGTAATTGCGTCAGTCGGGTCCAGTCTGTGTCTTCTGCGCATGTGCGGACGATCCAGACTGACACGACAGAACGGCAGACCGCGGGAGGATGGCATGGGACTTGTACATGTTATGGGGCTGGAGGAAGTCTCCCGGGTAAGTATCGAATCATCTCTGGTTTACTTTAAAGATCTTAACATGTTCCTAAGTCTGCAAGCAATAAATTAAAAAAAATAATAAAGTGGAACCCCAAATCAGACTGATTATGCAGACGTGCAAACAGTTTTTAGTTATCACTAGCGACACATTCACCGCCTATGCTTGTTTCAGTTCAACCACAAACTGAGGCTGAAGAGCCATGTTCATGTATAATGTAATCTGCTGACTATCAATAGGATGCCCAAGGTTGGCCCATATCCAGAGGTGCTCAAAAGCAACACATTTGCATTTTGATTGTTAAATTAACATCCTAAATTAGGGTGTTTTTTTGTATGAAAAAATGTTTTGACATTTTTTTTTTTAAATATTTTCTAAAAATGTAAAACTATAATAATGGATAATAAAATGCTTGGACGACTTTTTTACTTTAAGCTTAATTTGCACAACTTGAAATACATGTTAAAGGGAACCAGAGACGCCAGATAAAAGATTTTATACATACCTGGGGCTTCCTCCAGCCCCATACGCACGGATCGCTCCCACGCTGCCGTCCTCCGCTTCCTGTATCAGCCAGTTCCGGGTCCCGTAGTTTCGGCCAATTGGCCGCGTCCGCCGGAAGTAACGGGACCCGGTACTGGTGGATCCAGGAAGCGGAGGATGGCAGCGTGGGAACGATTCAGGCTTATGGGGCTGGAAGAAGCCCCAGGTATGTATGAAATCTTTTTTTTCTTTTTGTATGTCCGGCATCTCTGGTTGACTTTAGCTTAAATATTGATCTTTTCATATATGGCACTGATGAAAATATTTTGATCACACCTAACATCTTTGATAGTTGGGAGGTAAGAACACTTGACCACAAACTTTGATAAATAATATTTACAATGGTGAAGTTAATTTAGGGCTTCAAAATACATTTGGCAAGTTGTATGCAGTTATGCAGCATATTAAAACTAGTTTCTTAAAAGCAATGCACACTTTCCTTTTTACAGCTGTCATCTAGTGACAAACAACTCACCCTTAGGTCCCATTCATACTAGAAGAGTTTTGAGCGTTTTGTGATTGAGTCGCGTAAAAATCACGGAAAAATTGCTACTTACCCGGGGCTTCCTCCAGCACCAAGCTCCCAGCATGTACCTCGCCGCAGCTCCGTCCCGGTCCCCGGCGATTACGTCAGGGTGACCTGTACTGCGCCTGCGCGATCAGCGATGTCAATCCACACAGTCCGCTCCGGCCCACGTGGCGGTGATTGACAGCGCCACTCGTGCAGTACAGGCCGACCTGGATGTCGCCTGGACGTCATCGCCGGGGACCGGGATGGAGCTGCGGCGAGGAACATGCTGGGAGCTTGGTGCTGGAGGAAGCCCTGGGTAAGTAGCACTTATTTTGGTAAGATTGCCTGATAACTCCTTTAATGAAAAGGCTTAAAAAAACCCCTCTTCTCCCGAGCCTTTGAGACTGCATAACAGGGTGACAGCGCTTTGAGTCCTGAGGGAGAAAAGCGCTATAAAAATATTTTTTATTATTACTACAGTTCCTTCTATGGTACTATGATCTTGAAACAACATTTCTCCTGAATTAGTGGAATGGGGATTCATGAAATGTGTTATAGTGTTACATTTATTTTATTTTACAGTATTGTAGTTTTCAGACTCTTACAGATTGCCTTGGTCTTGAGTAGACAGTCACTGCAAAGAAGAAACATTTATGTATTTATACTCTTGACAGGCTTTTTTTTTTTACAGTAAGGGCTTGTTCACGCTATTTAAAGGAGTTATCAGGCTTCTATAAGTAAAATAAGGGCTACTTACCCAGGGCTTCGTCCAGTCCCAATCTCCCAGCATGTCCCTCGCCGCAGTTCTGCACGCAGCCGTTCGCCGCCTCTGCCTCCTGGTCCGCGATGACGACATCAGGCTGACCGCCTGCGCGAGCAGCCCTGTCAATCACCACCACGTGGACCGGGGCGTACTGCGCAGGCACAGTATTTCTGTATCTGCGCAGTATGCTCCGGTCCACGTGGCGGTGATTGACAGCGCCGCTTGCGCAAGCCAACCTCCAAGTCGGCCTAACCTCATCACCTGGACTGGAAGGCAGAGGCGGCGAACGGCTGTGTGCAGAGCTGCAGCGAGGGACATGCTGGGAGCTTGGGACTGGACGAAGCCCCGGGTAAGTAGCACTTATTTTACTTATAGAAGCCTGATAACGCCTTTAAGCACTTGTGTAATTATTTCCTATGACAGTGTTCACATGTAAGCGTTTCAAATTTACCATTTTCCGAGCGATTTGGCTCAATGGAAGGTATAGGGAAATCGCAAAGCGCATGAAAAAGCGCTTCGTATAGCGATTTCCCAAGTGCTTTTATGAATAAATATATTGTATTTATACATTTCCCAGGTTAAAGAGTTCACTTCCTGACTGATGTCAGGAAGTGAAAAAAAATCATTGCTGAGCAAAAGCGCTTATAAAAGCGTTTTTTCTAAGCGCAAATCGCAGGGAAAAGCTCTTTAAAAAAAAAATCAAAGTATAAAGCGTTCAGCGCTTGCGATTTATAATGTGAACAAAGCCTGAGTGTAGGAGACTTAAAGATTGTTTGTTCAGCATAAATGTATGCATTGCAGTCTAGAAGCCTGCCATGAGCTATGACTGAACATTGCTACACCTAGTATAAACATAGTTATATACTATGAATAAATAACAGGAACTTTTTAAATTATATTCAAACAATTTATATTTAGCTTATTCATGATTCAAATATAACATAAGCCCTTTAACTATTATGCAATAAATGCAAAAATTAAATGAATGTGTCGTAAAAAGCAGAACTATTAGTGCAATATAGAAAGCATTGTATGGTTCTTGTGGTTGCATCATCCAAGATTTGTAGCAGAATAGAACAGCCAACTCTCACGATATAAAGTTGCAGCTACTAGTCTTTGTCTTTAGCCCATTCAAAAAAGTTGCATTGTTTATCTTTGCTAGAAGGACAGACATAAAAGTTCCTGCCATTATTTGGGCCGATTTTCAGTACCGTTCTCATTATGCAGCGCTTCCCATGGTTGCAGAATGGAAAATGTAGGTCAGCCCACTGTAAAGAGGTGAAATGGCAGTCGTTAGATCCACAATATAATGGGTACTGGAATATACAAATGAATAAGGTTCTATAAAATTTAAAGGAATATTGTTCTCAAACGAGAATACATTTGTTCTCTGTTGAATGATCTTTTCTCTGGCATTTTTTTCGGAGCAGACCTTGATAAGTCTGCATTCTTAAATTCTGATTACAAGAGGGAGATGTCACTGACTGAAACTAGGTAAAAGCATCTGACAGGGCTACCGGTAAATGTAATGTCAGTTACAAAACCAGATCGAAACGAAACGAAAAAAAAGGGGGGGGGGGGGTTGGGAGTCCCATGGGTGG
This sequence comes from Hyperolius riggenbachi, assembly GCF_040937935.1. NCBI lineage: Eukaryota > Metazoa > Chordata > Amphibia > Anura > Hyperoliidae > Hyperolius > Hyperolius riggenbachi. The sequence goes on from NC_090646.1 coordinate 154,880,952, forward strand.
GGAGACACAGGGGGACATTTATCAAGAGTGTCTGAGACAAAATATTGGTACGTTTTTAGAAATCCTTGCTGACAAGGACAACTGTAGCTAGAGGTATATAGAGGCTGCCATATTTATTTCCTTCTAAGCAATGCTATCCTGCTGATTCTCTGCCTCTAATACGTTTATCCATAGACCCTGAACAAGCATGCGACAGATTGGGTGTTTGACATAGTCAGATCTGACAAGATTAGTGGCATGCTTGTTTCTAGTGTGATTCAGACACTACTGCGTCCAAACAGATTAGCAGGGCTTCCAGGCAACTTGGGGACCAAGAGGTTAAAGGCTGTGCATGGTGGCTAGGAGGCATTTTGCTGGATAGACTTATACTTAAGGAGACAAAGCCGAAATATTAAACAAGATTTATATATAGCAGAGGCTTCCTCCAGCCCCATCCGCACAGATCGCTCCCACGCCGCCGTCCTCCGCCTTCTCCATCGGGTCCCATAAGTTCCACCAGAAGCGGTCAGTTTTACACCTGCGCATTGACTCCCTCTGTGTCGCCAGTGCCTGCTTTACGCATGCGCCTGTGCAGTACGGAGGGAGCGCACTGCGCTTGCCTAGACTGGCGGACAGGCGGAAGTTATGGGACCTGGTGTAGAAGACCAAGAAGGCCGAGGACAGCGGCGTGGGAGTGATCCTTGCGGATGGGGCTGGAGAAAGCCCCAGGTATGTATAAATCTTGTTTAATATTTCAGCTCCAATTCTCTTTATTCACACTTACAAATGTAAAACGCTGGGGATTTTTGCCGGCGTTTTGTGTGAGTGATTTTTCAGCAGAAAAATCACTGAACACTGCGGCGATTTTTCCACTAACACGCTTGGCGCTTGTATACCACTGAAACACAACCGCCGGGAAATCGCCTGAAAATGGTGCAGGCAACACGTTTGCATTTCGCGATTTGCGGCGATTAGCATGAGTCGCCCAAGTAAGAACGGACCCTTAGGGTTTAATTACAATAGCGCTTTCAAAAGCGCTAGCGTTTGAGCGTTTTGCCGAAATCGCTCAATTGTTAATGGGCCTTAAGTCATTAAAAAAATCGACTTAAAAAGTGAGAGATATGGAGGCTGCCATGTTTATTTCCTTTTAAACAATACCAGTTGCCTGGCATCCTGCTAATCTTTCATTAATCAGTAGTGACTAAATCGCACAAATGAAACAAGCTTGGTCTATTACTAAGAAGATTAAAAGGCAAAGGACCAGCAGGGATGCCAGGCATTGTTTAAAATAAATATGCCAGCCTCCATATCGCTCTCACTTAAAGGGGAACTGAAGAGAGAGGTATATGGAGGCTGCCATCATGCATGTTTATTTCCTTTTAAGCAATACCAGTTGCCTGGCAGCCCTGCTGATCCTCTGCCTCTAATACTATTAGCCATAGCCTCTGAACAAGCATGCAGCAGATCAGGGGTTTCAGACTTTAAAGTCAGATCTGACAGGACTAGCTGCATGCTTGTTTCTGGTGTTATTCAGATACTACTGCAGAGAAATAGATCAGCAGGGCTGCCAGGCAACTGGTATTGCTTAAAAGGAAATAAATATGGCAGCCTCCGTATATCTCTTACTTCAGTTCCCCTTTAAAGTGGATCCGAGATAAACCTTTACTCCTTACATAATGGTGTTCCTTTCATATAGTTTATGGGGCATTCCTCAAGCCAAATACTTTTTTTGTTTTGTTTTCATACTCTAATTCCCTATAAACTAAACAAGCCTTGCCCACAAATTTTCAGAGAGCCTTGACACTCAGTCCCAGGTAGCAGGGGCTTATGGGAGCTCAGCCTGGGCAGGAGGAGGAGGTTACTAGCCATTGATTTCAGAGGCAGAGGGGAGGAGGAAGGAGTGGGGACTAAATTTACAGCAGCTAAACTTTAGATAAGCTATATAGACAAGTTATTTATTATAGTTACTTTTTCATCTCGGATCCACTTTAAGGTGTCCTTAAAGAAAGTCAAATATTGGGGTTGACCTAGGCATGTATAAACTGTTGCTTTTTGTAAACCAGGGCATAGAGAAAAAAAAAAAAAAAAAACTTAAGTTCTGTAATCTGAAATTGATTGAAACAGCATATTACTGATGCTTTGTTGTTGTTTCAGCATCTTTTATCAGCAATGAATCTAGGCAGCAAATTAACCACTTGAGGACCACAGTCTTTTCACCCCTTAAAGGGATACAGTAGGGGGTCGGGGGAAAATGAGTTGAAGTTACCCGGGGCTTCTAATGGACCCCCGCAGGCATCCTGTGCCTGCGCAGCCACTCACCGATGCTCTGGCTCCGCCTCCAGTTCACTTCTGGAATTTCAGACTTTAAAGTCTGAAAACCACTGTGCCAGGATAATATAAATACCCCCCAAATGACCCCATTTTGGAAAGAAGACATCCCAAAGTATTCAGTGAGAGGCATGGTGAGTTCATAGAAAATTTTATTTTTTTTGTCACAAGTTAGCGGAAAATGACACTAACAAAAAAAAAAAGGGAAAAGTTTCCATCTCTTCTAACTTGCGACAAAAAAAAAAAAAGAAATCTGCCACGGACTCACTATGCTCCTCTCTGAATACCTTGAAGGGTCTACTTTCCAAAATGGGGTCATTTGTGGGGTGTGTTTACTGTCCTGGCATTTTGGGGGGTGCTAAATTGTAAGCACCCCTGTAAAGCCTAAAGGTGCGCATTGGACTTTGGGCCCCTTAGCGCAGTTAGGCTGCAAAAAAGTGCCAGACATGTGGTATTGCCATACTCAGGAGAAGTAGTATAATGTGTTTTGGGGTGTATTTTTACATATACCCATGCTGGGTGGGAGAAATCTCTCTGTAAATGGACAATTGTGTGTAAAAAATAAATTTAAAAAATTGTCATTTACAGAGATATTTCTCCCACCCAGCATGGGTATGTGTAAAAATACACCACAAAACACATTATACTACTTCTCCTGAGTATAGCGGTACCACATGTGTGGCACTTTTTTGCGCCCTAAGTGCGCTAAGGGGCCTAAAGTCCAATGAGTACCTTTAGGATTACCTTTAGGATTTCACAGGTCATTTTGCGACATTTGGTTTCAAGACTACTCCTCACGGTTTAGGGCCCCTAAAATGCCAGGGCAGTATAGGAACCCCACAAATGACCCCATTTTAGAAAGACGACACCCAAAGGTATTCCGTTAGGAGTATGGTGAGTTCATAGAAGATTTTATTTTTTGTCACAAGTTAGTGAAAAATGACACTTTGTGAAAAAACTATAAAAATCAATTTCCGCTAACTTTTGACAAAAAATAAAATCTTCTATGAACTCGTCATACATCTAACAGAATATCTTGGGGTGTCTCTTTTCTAAAAAGGGGTCACTTGTGGGGTTCCTATACTGCCCTGGCATTTTACGGGCCCAAAACCATGAGTAGTCTGGAAACCAAATGTCTCAAAATGACTGTTCAGGGGTATAAGCATCTGCAAATTTTGATGACAGGTGGTCTATGAGGGGGCAAATTTTGTGGAACCGGTCATAAGTAGGGTGGCCTTTTAGATGACAGGTTGTATTGGGCCTGATCTGATGGATAGGAGTGCTAGGGGGGGTGACAGGAGGTGATTGATGGGTGTCTCAGGGGGTGGTTAGAGGGGGGGAATAGATGCAATCAATGCACTGGGGAGGTGATCGGAAGGGGGTCTGAGGGTTTGGCCGAGTGATCAGGAGCCCACACGGGGCAAATTAGGGCCTGATCTGATGGGTAGGTGTGGTAGGGTGTGACAGGAGGTGATTGATGGGTGTCTCAAGGTGTGATTAGAGGGGGGAATGCAAGCAATGCACTGGTGAGATGATCAGGGCTGGGGTCTGAGGGTGTGGGCGGTTGATTGGGTGCCCTAGGGGCACATAAGGGTCTAATCTGATGGGTAGCGGTGACAGGGGATGATTGATGGGTAATTAGTGGGTGTTTAGAGGAGAGAACAGATGCAATGCACTTGGGAGGTGATCTGACGTCAGATCTGCGGGCGCTCTATTGGTGTGGGTGAGTGATCAGATTGCTCGCAAGGGGCAGGTTAGGGGCTGATTGATGGGTGGCAGTGACAGGGGGTGATTGATGGGTGATCAGTGGGTTATTACAGGGAAGAACAGATGTAAATAATGCACTGGCGAATTGATACGGGAGGGTCTGAGGACAATCTGAGCGTGTGGGCGGGTGATTGGGTGCCCGCAAGGGGCAGATTAGGGTCTGATCTGATAGGTAACAGTGACAGGTGGTGATAGGGGGTGATTGATGGGTGTTTAGAGAAGAGAAGAGATTTAAACAATACACTTGGGAGGTGATTTGACGGCGGATTTGCGGGCGATCTAATTGTGTGTTTGGGTGATCAGATTGCCCGCAAGGGGCAGGTTAGGGGCTGATTGATGGGTGGCAGTGACAGGGGGTGATTGACGGGTGATCAGGGGGGATAGATGCATACAGTACACAGGGGGGGGGGGGGGTCTGGGGAAAATCTGATGGGTGGGGGGGGGCTGATCAGGAGTCCCCAGGGGGCAGTTTAGGGAATTTTTTAAAAAAAATAGCGTTGACAGATAGTGACAGGGAGTGATTGATGGGTTATTAGGGGGGTGATTGGGTGCAAACAGTGGTCTGGGGGGTGCTGTGGGCGATCAGGGGGCGGGGAATCAGTGTGCTTGGGTGCAGACTAGGGTGGCTGCAGCCTGCCCTGGTGGTCCCTCGGACACTGGGACCACCAGGGCAGGAGGCAGCCTGTATAATACACTTTGTATACATTACAAAGTGTATTATACACTTTGTAGCGGCGATCGCGGGGTTAACAACCCGCCGGCGCTTCCGAACAGCCGGCGGGTTGTCGTCGCGGGTGGGCGGAGCCAGTTGCCGGGGGAAGTGCGTGTCATCAATGACGCGATCGCTCCCCCAGCATGCCGAAAGGACGCAACGCCCTTGGGCGTATTGCGGTCCTTTCGGTGTCCACTTTGCCGCCGCCCATCGGCTGTGGGCGGTCGGCAAGTGGTTAAGCAGTACTCTCGAGACACTACATGTTAAAAAAAAAAAAAAAAAAATTAAAAAAATTCTCCTTAACAACTAAACTCTTTACACTTTAGCAGTTTAAGCGTAAGAACAAATGTATTCTTCAAATGTATATATTAGAGACACATACATGTACCCCAAGACAGAGTGGACCACAAAGTTTGTATTTAGTATTGGATTTGGGGAAGTGGAATGTTTGTTGCGATGTGTAGATATTATGCTTGCTTGCAGCAGTGTCACCAGTGCCTGCGTACCGTACAATATCTATCTAATAGCATACAAATAACAACAACAAAAAAACTTGTCAAAAAGTTCTAACCACTCCTACTATCTTCAAAGCTAAAGGAAAAAAAAAAAAAAAGTTTATTTTACAACTTCTCTTGAAAAGAATCTCAGAGCTGATGTATGTCATTCCACAACATTCTACAGACATTTTGTTTTAGTGGAGAGTGGTCAGTTTGACAATTTATTATCCTGGTTCTGAGTCCTCAGGTTACTAACTAGAAAACTACCTGGCCACAAAAAATATGAAATCAGGCTAACAAAATACCTACTTACTTCAAAAAATTCACAGCGCTTTTCTCTGGGTAGAGAACAACTATAAAATTGTCTCCCTTTATTCTCTCCTTCCTTTCTGACAACATGGAGGACACACGGTTGCCTGTGTTTACTGCATACTGTGCTCCTGGCATTTGAAGGAATGTTTCCTCCTGTGGTATTGTTTCCAGGAGAACTGTAAGAGATAATAGAATAAATGCAAACACATATACATTTCCTATTAGTATACTTTACTTTAGTATACTAAAGTATAGTTTCACTGCAGGTTTATGGAAGCCGATAAAAGAATGTTTACACGTGAGATTCCAAAAAGAAAAACATTGCTTTCTTGAACATTTATACAAAAGACAGAAATGGTACACGTTAAACAAATAGTAAATTCTGACCATAGCCAGCTCATAGCTTAGTTAGAATTAACATTTATATTTCTTGCAAGCGTAACAATATAGGTAGTCTCCAACTTACGAACGTCATGCCAATACGAACGGCATGGATTCTGCAATTCTGAAATTGGACTTGTAGTTTTTGAGAAAAAAAATGGCTTTTAAACTTATATAAGCAGGTACAGGGGCAGAGGTGGCGCAGAGGGGGACAGAGGTGGTACAGTCTTCCAACTTAAGAACAGATTCACGTTACGAATGAACCTACAAGTCCCAATCTCTTTTGTTAACCGGGGACTACCTGTATTGAGAATTCTCACACTAGTTCACACAGGCAGTGACTGCAGAGTTTTCACAATCCGACAAAAGCGGTGTTTAAAAGGGATCTACTGCCAGTTCATGCATTTGAATCGAAGAGTTTTTTTAAATCGACAGTGACAGTAATTGCTGTAATTCATGTAAACATTACGGTAGAACCAATCAAATATGGGTTGTGAGCTTCTGCTTGCTCTATCCCGCACAGAAGAGCTTGATGCCAATGCACTCCAAGCAGGTACACCCCTCCTGCACCACACTGTGTAACTTCAAATTCATAGATGGAGGCACACCACAGGCTAGAACAGGCATGGGCAAACTTGGCCCTCCAGCTTTTAAGGAACTACAAATCCCACAATGCATTTGCCTTTATGAGTCATGACTGTGGCTGTCAGACTCCTGCAATGCATTGTGGGACTTGTAGTTCCTCAACAGCTGGAGGGCCAAGTTTGCCCATGCCTGGGCTGAACTTTCATTCTGTTTATAAGCAATGTCAACACACACTACATGTTTTGGCCGTCACCCTTCATCTGGGTTGTCTTCTTAGCACCACAACCATCTATTTAACATCCTGTACTTGAGAGCCCCCCCACTAAAAAAGAGGGCAAGATTACATTTGTCAATCACCATCAGTGTCATACACTGTTACACCACAAGTCAACATCCTATTGATAACAATTTACATAAATCCTGAAAAAAAAAAAAAAAAAGCTAAGGAAAAAACAAACTATAATATCTCTAACACAGGGAACTACCTGTATGATCAAACATCACTGTAGACCCAGTTGTCCCATCTTGAGCGCTAGATGTAGCAGTTTTGGGTTCCCCTAAGGGTTCAAAACACAACGACGAGAGCTGATGCCAATCTCTTTTCTATGCGGTACAGAAAAGCATTTAGCATTAGCTAAACAAGACGCTGAACAGAAGCCTGTGTGAACCAGCCCTTAGAAGCACTCGGATATTTGGTGCCAGACCTCAGGAAGCCTGTTGCAGGCCTTCTATCCTCACTTGTATGTGTTTGTGACAGGAAACATTGTATTGCTGTTTTTCTAATAACAGAAGGTAACTAACTTCACAACTGCAGAGCCATAGAAGTTTTTTTCCTTCATGGGGAGCAAAGCATACGGTACATGCATGCAAAGCTGCTGCTATTTAGCACCTCTATTGCCCCTTTTACACAGAATCATTAATCCAACTTACATATAGCTGTTTATAGTATTTCCCCCTCAGTGCAAGATGTGGATTTGCTCAATTCTGTATGGGGTGAAAAATACTGCACATGCACAGATGTGGCAGACAATTTAGGGTTTCTTGTATGATTATAGTGAAGGCAGACATCCCACTTAGCACTGATTGTAATAAGGTTCAGCAGGTGCATTCGCAAGGTTGCACAATAGCGAAGAATAGAACTAACTAGAAAAAAAAAAAACATGAAAAATTAAACTAGTTACTGTATTTAGCTAACCTGGACATGAAAATTATAGAGGGTAAAATTTCAAACTTAAAAATACACTGTTATCTGCTCTTAACCACTTTCTGCAAAGTGGATGTATATCTACACATCGTATTTGTGCACGAATTAGTGCAAATAGGATGCTTATTAAACATCTATTCTGCCGAAACGCGTGTGCAAGGCCTATTTAGCGCTATAGTCAGTTTCAGGTAGGCCATGCTATATAATACCCCCCCACCCTGCGCTCTGGGATGCAACTACAAATTATGTGTCCCCCAGCAAAAAACTTTGATATTTACACCCTTTCCATTGTCTACCCCTGGTAACCCTTACAGCCTGAGGCCCCATCTTGCAAGGGTCATAAAACAAGTGTGGACATCATAATCTTCACACCTATGACAAGTGTGGCCACCAAAACCCCTGATCTAAAGGATGGACACCTTCATCGGAGTGAGTGATGAAGTAGTTGGGGCCCCTTTTCAGCTCTGGTCCCCCCTGTGGTTACAGGGACTGCTCCTATAATTATACCCCTGGCCCATCACAAGCAAGGCTACATGTACATGTAAAAATGAGAGGCTGAACCAGGACTTTACATTTTAGCTGCATGCTGACAGCAGTTAGTCATCAGAACTCGTGTGTAGATGCGGAACAGTTACAGACACTAGGATTCCCACCACAATCTCTCTAGCTCCAATCAGCCAATCACCAGGCTGTCATTTACTAGGAAGGTGTGGTCTTGGCAGAGATTGCAGTTGCCACGCCCATGATGCCACACTATGTTGAGCGAGCCGAAGGCTGAGGGAAAACTGTAGGAGTGGTCAAGGCAGTCATGAGATGTTAATGCTGCAACCAGAGAGCTTGCAGCCTAGACGTTACATTTTTTTTTTGTTTCTATGAAATAAAAGGTTATAAAAATGTGCCTAAAATAAGACTTTAAATTAAGAATCGGTGTCAAAATCATAATTCTTAATAACCGTACAGAGGCTACAGTGTTTTAATGGGTAGGATCAACCTTCCTGGCGGTAACCCCGAACTACGTTCGGGGTAAGCCGCACAGGAGGATTTCTCAGGCCCTGCTGGGCCGATTTGCATAATTTTTTCGCCGCCGCTACCCGCCGATTCCCTGCTACCCGCCATGCCGCCCCCCCTCATCCCCCCCAGAACCCATGCGCTGCCTGGCCAATCAGTGCCAGGCAGCGCTGAGGGGTGAATCGGGACTACCTTTGACGTCACGTCGGTGACGTCATCCTGCCCGTCGCCATGGCGACGGGGAAGCCCTAATGAAAATCCCATTCAGAACGGGATTTCCGGACGGGCTTGATCGCCGGAGGCGATCGAAGAGGGTGGGGGGATGCCGCTGCACAGTGGCTATCATGTAGCGAGCCCTAGGCTCGCTACATGATTTAAAAAAAAAAAAAAAAACGAAAGAAAAAAAAAAAACTGCGCTGCCCCCTGGCGGCTTTTAATAGACCGCCAGGACGGTTTTAATGCATTTATTTTTTACTACTACTGGTTTCTCAAACATACCACAATTTAAATGCGCACTTGAAGCCCATAAAAACACATGAATAAATAAAGGCACTCATAAAAGGTTATTGGCACTGATGGAATAACTACTTTTGGGATATTCTATCACAGAAAAACAAAGTGACATTTTCATAAGGCAATTATACAGCGGCATTGTTCTAATGCCTCTGAGGGAGACGCGGTATGGGAAATTGAGTTAACAAGGTCCAGAGTAGGTGAAAGGAAGAACGCTTGTCACTAGTTAATGTTTTCTCAAGTAAAGGAGTCATTACTGTAAAATACAAATTAAAGAAAAAGTGTAGTATATGGACATTAATTTATTCAGCGTTAAGTTCTTTTCAGTTTTCATGCTAGTGCCAAGATGACCTGAAGTTAATTTAGTGGAAAGAGTAGGGCTGCGTTTATGTTGAATGCATTGAATACAGCTGAATCTTCAAAATCTGTGTGTGCTGTAATATAATGTACTAATTTTATTTTCTTTATTGTTTTTTTCCTCTTCTTTATGCAGGGGGAGAGTTTAGATTACAGCAGCAAAGTAAATTTTTTCCTTCATAAAATAGTGGATAATTAAATGAAATCCCTTCCCCTTTTTTAGGCTACAACACCCACAGTGCATCACTCCAGGATAGTGGGCGAAGCCATGTATATTTCTTTTTGAATTTGTACAAAAAAAAAAAAAACCAGTAGCTTAAAGTTAAATGTCAAGTGAATAAAAAAAAAGTCAGATACTTACCTATGGACAGGAAAGGCTTTGTATCCTAAAGTGCCTTCTCTGTCCTTTGTTGTACCCCTCACCCCAGTGCCGTCTCCCCCGTTTAACCTTCCTGGCGGTAAGCCCGAGCTCAGCTGAGGGGTGGATCGGGACTCCCTTAGACGTCACGACGTCCATGACGTCATCCCGCCCCGTCGCCAAGAACGGGATTTCCTGATCAAAGATCGCTGGAGGCGATCGAAGCGGGTGGGGGGATGCCGCTGTACAGCTATCATGTAGCGAGCCCTAGGTTCGCTACATGATTTAAAAAAAAAAAATTATATAGTGCTGCGCTGCCCCCTGGCGGTTAATAATAGTCCACCAGGAGGATTAAATTGCCATCCAGGAAGCTTTGAAAGCACTCGTGCTACTAAAGACGAATGGCTCCATACTGCGCATGCGCGAGTACACAAGCAAGCGTGCTCACTAATGCACATTAAGAAGCTGCATGTCTTCAGAAGCACTCGGGGACACAAAGAAGAAAGGAAGGTTGACATTACCAATTTGTATGAAACCTGTATTCCTTGTTATTTCAGGGATACGTTCACCCTTTAGGGGACCATTTTAAGGAGGAGCTGTAACCCAGGATTGAACTTTAGCCCAATCAGTAGCTGATACCCTTTCCCATAAGAAATCTTTACCTTTTCTCCAATAGTGCATCAGGGACATCTGTGTGGCTGATATGTTGGTAAAACCCCTCCTACAGTGTGATGTCAGGACCATGGCAGACGAGGATTGTATGTCTATGTGCATTAGGAGGCAATACATTTACTAGTCCCCGCAACAGTGTGCGGAAACTTTACTTCTATTCTTAGGGCCTTGACAATTTCCTGTGTGTGAATCTAGTTGCATTGTGGGAAATAACTGTTTCCAACTGCCAAGCAAGCAGTATATCCCTCACAAAATAATAATATATACACACACCAAAAACAACAACAGACTGTTAGCAGGTGTGTTTATAGATGAGGGCAGTTTGTGGCATCTGGGCTTTCTTTGTAGGTCTACCAGCAGTAAAGCAGTCTTGATGACTCACAGTGAATCAAACAACATGAAGAAAATTATCCAGCAAGTATCAATCATTCCTAGATCTATCTTTTATTTTTTTGACTTCTCACCTTGCAATATCTTGATTTTTACTATTATCTTTTGGTAAGTTCCTCTCTAACTGAATTCCATATAAACACAGCCCCAACCTTGCAAATCAACATGAATAATTTAGTCTACATTTCCTGGAACCCTGGCCAGCTCCATTTTGCTAAAAAATAATAATGATATTGTAAATGTCATTTACAGAAGAAAAAGTTACCTTATAGGTGAATTGATTGCGTTTCTGTAAACTGGAGTTGTGTGATCAGTTTTCTGTCTCTTCTGCTGGGGTACAAATGAATAAACACCAGTACTTGGACTACTAATTGTTGTGTTTAATTTATCTGCCCACTGTTCAGTTTCACTGCTTCTTCTCTTACTGGGGACTTTGAGTGTGTTGCTGTGATTATTAATGGACTTCTCTGGAACGGAGGCCAACTTGTTTTGTTCATTATCAAAATCGCTTGTGATACTAAAATCACTTAGCACCAGTGTTGTGTGACCAAATGCTGCTTTTCTGTTTATCTTCACTTCAGACAATGGTTTGCCAAAATTATTACATGGATACTTAATCAGATCAGTATCGTCATGTCCGCCATTTCCATTATGCAGAGTTGCTGAAACTTATAGAAAGGAATGAATGGTTATGGGAAGCAGTCTTAGTTTTAAATGATAGCTTTATTAAAGAGACTAACAACATTTTGAGCCTTATTTCTTCTATCCTATAAGTTCCTATACCTGTTCTAATGTGCCCTGGCATACTGCAGCCTTTTCTAGTTGCACTGTCTCTGTAATAAATCGTATCTTCTTTCCTCTGTCGGGCTCAGGCTGGAATGTGTGGAATGTGCAGCACTTCTTGTGATAGGCAGAAGCTTTACACACCCTCTCCAAGCTCGCCTCTCAGCCTATCACACTCTGGTTAGCAGCCATGTCTTTTGTTTGTAAACACTGCCTAAAACTGGCAATTACAAGCCAGGATTGCAGCAGGGAGTGGCAGAAACAGCACAGAGGGGCCCAGGAGAACATAATGAATAGAATGGTATGCTTTTTATTGTAAGAATTTTAGAGTACAGATTCTCTTTAAAGCACAACACTGAAAATCGACTTCATTATAAATTTCTTACTTCTTTCTTTCCACTTCTTACGTATATAAAGTCACACTGGCATCCAGAATACCCAAGCAGCTCAGAGGTGACCAAGAACTACTAGGAAAGTATAGGGGACTAAAAGATCAATTCCCCTATCATTTTGTTATACAATTCTAGTTTAAGTGGGGGCAAAAAAACATTTTAAGGTCATCTGTATGTAAATTTGGGTCCTGGCTGCTATTTGACAAAATGGGTACAATGCAAGATATTGCACATGCAAATGCAGGATGAAAATATTACTTTTCCAATATCTGACTTCCTTCCTTTTAAGTGTGTAAACTTACATTTATATTCCGTAATATAGAACAATTTTTTTAATGTTCTTCAAATATGTATACATTTTGCCATTTCCCAAAAAATTATTTTGTATTATGTAGAATTACTTCCTTCATTCTATTTTTATCAACTCACACAAACTTTGGTTGTTGTTTATAGTGGGAGGGTTTTAAGGTTAGGCTTGGGGGGTTAAGGTTAGGCACCAGGAGGGCTTGTGCGGGTTGGTTAGGGGTTAAGAAGGGTGTTTGAGCAAGGGGGAGATGGTTGGAGTTAGGCATCAGGAAGGGTCTTAATGCAGGAGGGGGGGGGGGGGGAGACAGGGTTAGGCGTCAGGGTGGAGAGTTCTGTGTGAGAATAGGCCTACGTTTCGCTATAGTAAAACTAACCTTTCAGTAATGCTTGCTAAGGTGCAATGTGACCCAAGTGTAGGTCACAAACCTTGCTACCTAATGCATCTTAATCTTTTAGATATTTTTTTTTTTTTTAATCCAGACCAAGTTTTCTGGATCACGTATGCTCTCCAATATCCTCCAGCTTGTGAAAAATTTGGTATATCTACAGATTTTAGCAAATCAGAATTACAACACTAATCTATACAACAGCTGAGACGAGTGGAAGGGGAGTGCTTTCACTATAAAGGAAGTTTGTCCAGATTCATGGACCCAGCTGGGGCTTAGAAGGGTCTAATTAGTGACAGTTGGTAAGGAGGGGGGGTGGTACTGAGGTGGTAAGGCGGAAGAGTCTGATAGATTTACAGAAATCCAGAACAGAATCATTTAACTACAATATCTCCCCGCTGGCTGCATGACCCATGCTCAGGCACTGGAGACATCACAGAGATGACAGCATACCGGTGTAATTACAGGAGTCATCTCAACCTTTTTTAAATCGTTGCTGAGGTTGAGGTTTTTAAAGTAAGATTGTTGGGACCACACAGAACCACTTCAATTTTCTTCTACCAAAACAAGTGACTTCATCTCTCGGTGACACAGGCAATAGCGATCGCATCCTATCAAGAGCTAATTTTCAATGCATTATCAGGAGACTTTAAAGAGGCCTTTGTTTCTCTTCTAAACAGGACACCGCTGACATGCAGCAGTATAAAAGTATCCACTTAGCCTCTCCTAGCACTATTATTAATCATTTGTACGGAGAGCAGTATACAATAGAGAGAAAGTACCTTGTGGCCTAGGGGTTAGACACGCATCACAGGTCTTGTCTGAAGGCTTATTAATAAGCGTGCAGACTTCACATGCCCAGTGTTCTTCATCACTCCTAGCCACATGCTCTTGTGACTCCGCTCTGCACACCCATCCAATTAGACTGTTTCGTTTAGGAAGCTGGCTGTAATATAAAATTAACCAAATTGCAACAACAACAACAAAAAAATATAGTCTTAGTGTTGTTTAGTAGCAATAAGACATTTAAAAAAAAAGAAGTTTATTAAAGCATATTCAGATATCAAAAGTGCACTCAGATAACTTATTGGGCAATGGGAAAACTGCCTAACACTCATCACTAGCTCTTTACACATCAGAGTTATATAGGCTGCTGTAAGAAACCAACTCGCACCTGTAATTAAAAGTTTTGTTTTGCAAGCGTCTCACATGCCCGTGACTGTTGTCAAAACAAAAGCACTGACACCTTATGAAGTCACTATCTTCCTACAAGAGTGTTCTCCCCAGATTTTTTTTCCAGCCGGGTGGCATGAAAAAGTAGCCGGGTGGGGAACAACCAGGGGAATGCAGGGCTGACGCAACTCTGCTTACAGCATAGGAGGAGTAAACAAGCTGATGTCAGCCGGGTGCACATCAAAATTAGATGGGTGGAGCATCTGGCCAAAAGAGCCTGGGGAGAACACTGAGCCTCCATATGGCTCTAATTTCAGGTGTGCTTTAAGAAATACACCATCTGTCTTAAAGGGACTCAAAAAGCACTGTTCACTTTAAAGTTTACCAGAGCTGAAAATGGTAAAGATTTTGGGGAGGAAGCCCCAGGTATGTATAAATCTTTTTACTATTTTCAGCTCTGGTACACATTAAAGTGAACAGTGCTTTTTGTTTTATTTGCAGCTACAGAAATCCGTCTGACGGTGCAGGTGAAACAGACATCATATAGTTAACACATGTCTAGAGCTATGCAGTTTTATGTATTGGGCATCGTTAAGGGCTCATTCACACTTTGTGCACTTCTGTCTGCTGTTTTTCACATCATGTTACAGATACATGTTGCTGGAAAAAAGCGGACAGAAGCGCACTGGTGTGAATGAGCCCTAACGGTACCAATCGAACACGATTATTCAGTCAATGTTTTGGGGGTCGATTCCTCTACCAATCATCTGATTGGCAAAGTTTTCCTTGCTGTTTGTGGACCCCATCAATTGTTTCCGGCCGAATACAGTAATTCGATCAGGAATAGTGTCGCATGTCCATGTCCTACAGATCACACGGAGAAGCTACAAATTCACACATAGATAAGAACTGGGGTCCAGCTTGGTCTGAAAGGACATGCTGGCCCTTGTGATTTCAGGGGTTTATTAGTGTATCCTCAGGGTTATAAAAGGTGGGGGGGGGGGGAGAATAAAAAAAGTCAGGACAGATTTTTTGGGTGTGCAAACTAAACTTACTGACTGAGGTCACAGCTGGGCTGCCAGCTACATGCGTTTTGCCTATATCTGTTCAGATCAGAAGGTTTTTTTCCCTTCAGTGCTGCTGTCAGTGAGCTCCGTTTTCCAGGCAGCCAAAACATCCCTCTCTATGCAACTAGTCCGGAGCTGCTCCGTGCTTCTTGTGACAGCCGGGGGAGGAGGCGAGTGATTACCTGCACTTCCCACTCCTCTCCACAGTCTTCTAAACAGAAGTGCCCTATTTCACAGGGACGGGCAAGTTAGTACGGCAAGTAATTACGGATACACATTCAGAGGGGAACGAGGGAGAGCGACAACTGACCTAGTGACGCAGCTGTGAGGAGGAAAGGAGGCACCGAATTACAAAGCTAAATGGCGGTAGTTTGCCCAGCCCTGCCTTTATAGCCACACAGGCACCAGAGTAGTGTTGTCCGGATCATGAACGATTCGGATCTTTGATCCGCATCTCTTTTGTGAGTCGAATCATCAAAATGAGTGATTTGGATCACAAAAGGGGCGGGGCTAGGAGCGGCACGCCCCCCTCTCAGCGGGCAGCGGGGTCCTGGAAGCAGAGCAGAAATGGATCACTCTGTTGGAGGGGAGCCAGCCTTGCAGGGACAGGTAGATGAGAGAGAGGGGACATGGGTGCCACTGCCAGGTATGTGTAGAGCACACATACTGGCTATAATGTGCTGCTCATTATAGGCTGTCTGTTCCGTAGTTGTGCACATTGAACAAATTGGAAACTTTTGGCACAGCTCAGTAACTTTGTAGACAGCTGCTGGGCTAGGACACGGCAGGCACTGTGATTGCTGTGCAATATGATCCCCCTGCACTCTGCTCTAAACAGCTGCACTTCACTTCTGGGGATGCTTTGGGGAATGCTTTCTTTCACTGTGCGACGTTTGCATTCAAAGTATACAGATGAACATATAGGTGAAATATATGTAAAGCATATGATTGCAGCATGTGGGTATTGTGTGCGCAAACAAACATTTCTGCTTGTCCCTCCTCCCTTCCATCTTCTCCCCTTCTCTGTGTCCACCCCCCTCCCCTTCTCCGTCCACCGCAGGGAAAGTCCTGTCCTGCACCCCCGAATGCTTCCCTAGTAAAATGATCCGAGTTTCGGATCAAAGATCCGGATCTTTTCAATGATCCGATTCGAATCATCCGAATCATTGAAAAGATCCGAACTTCGCATCTCTACACCAGAGTCCCTCCTCTGTGACTGACTACTTGTATGCGCCTCGTTCCTGGAAGAGCACGCTGCAATCAGATGGTCCCGCCTACCGCCGAGCCAATAACTGTACGAGCCTGCTGGAAAGCACGAGATCTCGTACACAGAGCAGAAAGCCCAGCGTGTGATGCAGAACACTGCTACAAGCTGAAGTGCAGGTCATACAGGTGACAATCACACTAAGAAAATCACTGGGCAACCTTACCGCCACAACTATAAAAACATGAGGTCTCCTGGATTTCATATAAAGCGTAGTTACATCCATATACAGTATTCCTGTTAATGTGTGGTACACACTTTAAACAGATGTGCAAAGAACTATATCATGAACATCAAGAAAGATTTAAATATGCAACTTGGGGTGGTACAAACAAACAAACAAAAAAAACCTCATGACTATAGGCAGTATAATGCGTCCAAAAAAAATGGTAGACGCAGATGCAAACTGATGAGTATAAGTACCTCAAACCTATTGGTGTTGACCCTTAAGTGCCCCTGGGTTGGTACTTACCTCAGGAGGTAGAAGCCTCTGGATTCTAATGAGGTTTCCCCCATCCTCCTCTGGCAGCCTGCGTCAACGCTGAGACCCCCGAGCCGACAGCAGCAATAATATTAACAGTGGTCTGTCTGCACAGGTGCACTAGCGGCTCTCCACTCTCACTTGGGCTCCAGTGGAAATAGCTGAGCCTGATCGAGTCCACTCTACTGCTCAGATGTCTGACGCCTGCACAATAGAGTGGACCTGACTGGGCTCAGCTATTTCCGCCAGAGCCCGAACGGAGAGCCACTAGTGCACCTGCGCGCACGCCAACAAGTGCCTGACAATCAGATTTACGGAGGAGCCAGCGCTGGATCGCCTCTGCTGTGGAGGACGAGGAAAGCCTCTTTAGGGTCCAGAGGCTTCCCCCCTCCCGAGGTAAGTGCCCCTTCTTCACACTTCAGGTACACTTTAACCTTTTGGGGACTGCTTGCATTAGATTGTACGCCGTACTTGTGGCTGTTCTAGTCTGATGCGGCGTATGTTCTACGCCACCCGCCGTTACCGCTCCTCGGCGCGACCGTGGGCACACAGCTTACATCTCCCCTCAGTGATCAGAAGCCATAGCATATGGCTAATGATCATGTGATCATTATGATCGCCGGTGGATCATAGTGATCACTTACAGAGCTGCGGTGGGGGGGGGGGGGTGAACAGGATCCACTCACCTCCCTGCCGTTCCCGCCCCCCCCCCCCGACGATCGGCGCTGCCCACCGCTCTGGCCAGCATAACATAAGTCCCGGGCCACGGCTTGATGACGTCATCAAGCCTCGACCCGGGACTTAGCGTCAGAACGAGCGGAGAGGTCGGCGAGAGCGGAGGTGTCCACAGTGGCTCATCGCTGGAGCCTGGAAGGTGAGTGAAGGCTGCTTGTGAAAGGGGAGAAAGGTGGCTCCAGGAGGGACATTTGGTCTAGCAAGCCCTAACAGGATCCGGCCCCCATGCAAAAGTGCCTGGTCCTTAAGGGGGGAAGGGGGGGGGGTTAGGCGGCCGGTCCTGAAAGGGTTAAAGAACAGCCAGTAATGAGGTCAGTAGGCTTGGTATGGACCTTGGGATAGACAATCTGATGCTAATAATTCTGAGTTGACCCTATTTCATTTAACTTATCCATTTCCAGTAAGCATACCTTTGCACAAAATTGCATAAAGTCTGCTTAAAGTGAACCTAAAGTCTGCCCAAAAAAATGAGATGAACTCACCTGGGGCTTCCCTCAGCCCCCTGAAGCCAGGAGGCTGCAATAGCAGTATAGGGGGCAATATACAGGCTGGGAACGCGAACAATCACTCGCATTCCCATGCCTGTCGGCCGGTGACGGCCAAACCGGAAGTGTTCGCCAGCGGGTCCTGGACCATCGGAGCGGAGCTGCGAGGGCACCGATCGGCTGCAGGGGGCTGAGGGAAGCCCCAGGTGAGTTCATCTCATTTTTTGGGCAAACTTTAGGTTGACTTTAAACTCATTTATTAGCATCTCATGGACCATCCCTGCAGTAAGTCAGAGTAAAAGTGAAAGCTACTGATTGAGTAAGCAAACAACAAATTTATAGGCTGCTAAGTTTTTATGCTAGTTACTGCTGAAGATGGAATTAACATTTTAGCATCTTCCCAATTTACAATGGTTTGGGGAAAACAAACAAACAAAACAAAAAAAACATACAAAATTGTATTTTGAGAAAATCTGCAATATACCTCACATCAAGCTGCTGAGGTTTATCCATTTGGCACTTGGAACAGAAGTAGGTCATTCTATTGTGTTCTCCCAGGCGACACACAGTGATCTTTGTACCACACTGACCACAACTAGGCTTTTTGTATACTTTGTAATGTCTGTAGAGAGCGGAGCCATTCTTTCGACACTGGAAGTGCAATAAAATAAATTAATAAAACGCCACTTCTCATATGGGGGGGGAGGTGTTCCACCTTAGAATCATTCCTGTATTAATTAATTTAATATTTACCTTGTAAAAGAGAAGGGTGAAGTCACGGGTCATTTTTACAAGATGGCTAATTTGTCCATCTGTTAGAGAACCAGCCTGGGATACATCGGAAAAGGAAAAATTACAACATTTTATAGTAAAGAGAGAGTCACAATCATAAGATTATCCTTCCTTTGAAGGTGTACTAATTTATTCAATTTACACATGAATGTAGCAGCTGCGATCCTGTGCAGGCTGAATAAACCTAGATGAGCTGGCTATACCTGTACAGCAGGATGCAGGCCACTATCAAACAGAGCTTCATTTTTGATAATGTTGCCAACTCCGGGAAACACGGTTTGATCAAGAAGGACGTCACACAGCATCCGACTTCCCTGCTTCTTAACCTCACACTCTGCTCTAGAGAAGCTGAACTTCGAGGAGCAAACATCCAGATCTTCAAATAAACGAACTTTCTCCTGACACTCTGAAGCATTCCTAAGGAGAACAAAAAAGGATGGTCAATCATCTCATTCTTAATTAGGTCAGTTGCACCTGTACAGAAAAAAAAAAAAAAAAAAAAAAGTAACCAAAAATATAATGTTCCTTACATATAAATATAGAGTTTTAACAGATAAATTATAGTTTTAATTACTATACAGGTAGTCCCAATTTAATGAAAAGATAGGGACTGTAAGTTTGTTCTTAACCTGAATCTGTTCTTAAGTCAGAACACTGTGCGAGCTCTACCCCCTGTACTTCTTTTGTGTCACCAGTATCCCCCGTGTCATCTCTGTCCTCTGTACCTGTTTATACAAGTTTAAAAGCCATTTTTTCTTTGAATTTTTTCAAATTGATTTTTTCAATTTTTTCAAGTCCATTTTGAAAAGTTCCCACAGAAACACAGAATCCATGCCCTTCGTATCGGCGGGTCGTTCGTAAGTCGGGCATTTGTAAGTCATGCCGCTAACTGTCCCTCAAAGGAGATCTCAAGGTAATCTTGACTAGGCCTAATTTAAAGCAATCCCGAGCTGAAGCTAGTGTTCAAAATACAGGGAGTGCAAGTTGCATTTTTGAGGAATCATTTTATTTTTGAACAACCACCATGTTCTCAATGAACCCAAAAAACTCAATATAAAAGCTGAATATTTTTGAAAGTAGTTTTTAGTTTTAGCTATTTTAGGGGGATATCTGTGTGTGCAGGTGACTTTTACTGTGCATAATTATTAGGCAACTTAACAAAAAACAAATATATACCCATTTCAAATTTATTTTTACCAGTGAAACCAATATAACATCTCAACATTCACAAATATACATTTCTGACATTCAAAAACAAAACAAAAACAAATCAGTGACCAATATAGCCACCTTTCTTTGCAAGGACACACAAAAGCCTGCCATCCATGGATTCTGTCAGTGTTTTGATCTGTTCACCATCAACATTGCGTGCAGCAGCAACCACAGCCTCCAGACACTGTTCAGAGAGGTGTACTGTTTTCCCTCCTTGTAAATCTCACATTTTATGATGGACCACAGGTTCTTAATGGGGTTCAGATCAGGTGAACAAGGAGGCCATGTCATTAGTTTTTCTTCTTTCATACCCTTTCTTGCCAGCCACGCTGTGGAGTACTTGGACGCGTGTGATGGAGCATTGTCCTGCATGAAAATCATGTTTTTCTTGAAGGATGCAGACTTCGTCTTGTACCACTGCTTGAAGAAGGTGTCTTGCAGAATCTAGCAGTAGGACTGGGAGTTGAGCTCGACTCTATCCTCAACCCGAAAAGGCCCCACAAGCTCATCGTTGAGGATACTCCACCTCCACCTTGCTGGTGTCCGAGTCAGACTGGAGCTCTCTGCCCTTTACCAATCCAGCCACGGGCCCATCCATCTGGCCCAGCAAGACTCACTCTCATTTCATCAGTCCATAAAACCTTAGAAAAATCAGTCTTGAAATATTTCTTGGCCCAGTCTTGACGTTTCAGCTTGTGTTTCTTGTTCAGTGGTGGTCGTCTTTCAGCCTTTCTTACCTTGGCCATGTCTCTGAGTATTGCACACCTTGTGCTTTTGGGCACTCCAGTGATGTTGCAGCTCTGAAATATGGCCAAACTGGTGGCAAGTGGCATCTTGGCAGCTGCACGCTTGACTTTTCTCAGTTCATGGGCAGTTATTTTGCGCCTTTGTTTTTCCACACGCTTCTTGCGACTCTGTTGACTATTTTGAATGAAACGCTTGATTGTTCGATGATCACGCTTCAGAAGCTTTGCAATTTTTATAGTGCTGCATCCCTCTGCAAGATATCACACTATTTTTGACTTTTCTGAGCCTGTCAAGTCCTTCTTTTGACCCATTTTGCCAAAGGAAAGGAAGTTTCCTAATAATTATGCAAACCTGATATAGGGTGTTGATGTCATTAGACCACATCCTTCTCATTACAGAGATGCACATCACCTAATATGCTTAATTGATAGTAGGCTTTCGAGCCTATACAGCTTGGAGTAAGACAACATGCATAAAGAGGATGATGTGGTCAAAATACTAATTTGCCTAATAATTCTGCACTCCCTGTAAGATATTAACCTAAAGAGAGAAAAGCCTCAGGATCATATTGAGGCTTCCCGCGGTGGTTCAATGTCCCCCGTCGCTGAGCACAGCACCCCCCTCCACAACAGGGCCACGCTTCTCCTTTGTTATGAGTGCGGTTGTGCAGTAGCCACATTAGCACAGCCACATTAGCATGGAGCCCGGGGCTCCAGCTTACTGCGCACGCATGTTCGCGCGGCCACGCTGAAGGAAGAGACGGTGCCCTGATATTATTTGCGACAATGCCTCGTCGCTAATCTTCTGGGGTGCCATGCTCAGTGATGGGGGACCTCAGAGCAGGGAGGGAATCCTCAATAGGATCCTGAGGCTTCCCTCTCTGTAGCCAAGTATCTCATTTTGTGCCCGAGCTTTGGCACGGGTACACTTTAATATCAAAGTCTGTAAGTGTTAAAAATGTGTCTTGTTCAACACATGGTCTGCACATTGGACCCATATATTTGGGCCTACTTTAGAGTTTGAAAGCATACTTTTAATACTAAGACTCCACTCCACATAAGAAGAGTTATTGATGTGGGTTGGGCAAAGCGAACAGAAAAGCTGATGGCCAAGCTATGGGCAATGCAAGAGATGGTACACTGGTCAAAACTGTAGGCCGATCATTGCTGACTGAATATATAGGTCTGCATTAAAAAGGTCAGTTACAAGCATTGTGAAGAGATGCAACACAGATGTGCTCATATGTAACAGTACTCAGGAAGATGCATGCGATTGGTTTGCAAGGCTCTAATTTGCTGCAATCTTTTCTTGCTTCAGTTTGCACAAGAAACAGAAAACGCATGTCCATGACTAACAATCATGCCATCATACAGCTGTAACCAACCAGTCATCACTGTGACAGCCAAATAGTATTACAAAATCTATCCACTTATCAAAAATCACATTTATTCAAGAGTTCTGCTATGCACAAGCAATTCTAGTGGAGATTACAGCCATCCTCCATTTACTAGTGACACAGCTGCAGCCAACCAAACCTCCTCCAGTCACCAGTGCCACAGTGGAAGCCATCCAACTATCCTTCAGCCACCAGACACATAGTAGCAGCCAACCAGCCATTCTCCAGTCACCAGGGACACAGTGGCAACCAACCAGACATCCTTCAGTCCACAGGGATATAGTGGCAGATAACTAAACATCCTCCAGTCACCAGGGACACAGTGACAGCCAACAAATCATCCTCCAATCACTAGGGGCACAGTGGCAGACAACCATCCATCCTAGAGTCACCAAAGACATGGCTGCAACCAACCAGCCATCCTTCAACCACAAGGGACATGGTGGCAGCCAACCAAACACCCTTTCAGTCTCCAGCGACATGGCTGCAACCAACTAGGAATCCTTCAGTCACATAGGACATGGTGGCAGCCAACCAAACATCCTCCTGTTGCCAAAGACACAATGTCAAACATCCAGACAGCCTCCAAACACCAGGGACACAATGGCAGCTACCGCCATCCTCCAGTCTCCAGTGACACAATGGCAGCCAGTCAGCTATGTTCCAGTTTTCAGCACCATGGTAGCAGTCAGCCAGCTTCCAATGACAGACAGGCAATCCTCTAATCACCAGCAGCAGTCATTCATCCTCCAATGACATTTTGGTAGGCAGCCAACCTTCAGTCATTAGTGGCACAATGACAACCAGCCAGCATTCAGGCACCAAAAGACATGGTAAATAACATGCAAAAAATTAGGCTGACAAGCAAATTTCAAGTAAAAACATGCAGCTTGGATCTGGATCAACCAAAATCCACAGGAAGTTAATTTGATTGACAAGGTGTGTACATTTTGCATACAATTTACATGCAATCCAGAATCCTTTGCATCACACTGACAATCTCTAGTCATCAAATGATAGGCTTTCAGTGATCGAGCAACAGCTATCAACTCTCCTGTGACATAATAGTCACTTCTAGCTTGAAGTAGTGACACGTCGCATGTAATATGACAGGACATTCTATGATTGCACACTGTCTAAGTTTATAATGTAGTTACTAATGACCATGAGTACAAAATATGCTCAAAAGTAGTCCCTGTGAAGAAAAGTTAGGCAGCCAAGGCTTAAATAAAAAATAAAAATAAAAATAGGGCATTAGCAATCGGATCTTGCAATGCAAGTAATTGCTACCTTCAAAGAACAGTATAATGGCTTTTAAACATTAGCACATACTAAGAAACGCTAACTTGCATTAATAAGCGGACATGATTCACATATAAAGTCAGCTTGAATGAACTTTGAGATTTGATTAGTAAGTGGTCTTCCTAAAAAAAAGGCAAGAAAGTATGAAAAATAGCAAAATACTGATACTTATAAGAGACAAGAGTAGCTTTGGCAAACCTTTTACCTGCAGGACAGCTGTGGAGCCATTAGACAGAGTGATGGACACTTTACCTGACATCTACTGTGGACTCGTAGAAGCAAATCAAATCCTTGGTGAGCTGCACTTCTAGAACTGCTGGAGCTCCACTTTTGTCCTTCCTCTCTGCTGGATTAATGCGCATCGATCCGTTCATACCAAAATGGACTCTAGGACAACATAATAGACATAATTTAAGTGTGATTACATACACCACCTGCGTGCCCACATGCAGAAAAACAACTGGTAGGACAAGAGACATGATTACAGGGCACAATAACTTTTATCTTTTATTATTCACCTGCAGTTACCTTCCGTTTTAAAAAAAGCAATACTTTATTTTGCAGTTTTTTTGTTTTCTAAAGATCTGTCTTGATTCTTTTTAGTCTTTTACATAAATTAGGCCTCAAGTCTCCATAACTGAATAAGAATACCCTTTACTGCTCCTCTCAAAAGCCTCACAGTCACATACGTCTACCAGTTATCCTATATACTAATGGAAGGATTTAAGTATGCATGGAATCAGAAACGCACCTGCGCGCACACACTCCGACTTTGGGTGATTGGGGCTCTACAGTGGGCATGCACATGCTTTGGGTGGCAGGGGCTCTGCGGCAGGGATGCACAGGCTTTGGGAGGCGGGGGCTCTGCGGCAGGGACACACAGGCTTTGGGAGGCGGGGGCTCTGCGGCAGGGACGCTCAGGCTTTGGGAGGCGGGGGCTCTGCGGCAGGGACGCACAGGCTTTGGGAGGCGGGGGCTCTGCGGCAGGGACACACAGGCTTTGGGAGGCGGGGGCTCTGCGGCAGGGACACACAGGCTTTGGGAGGCGGGGGCTCTGCGGCAGGGACGCTCAGGCTTTGGGAGGTGGGGGCTCTGCGGCAGGGACGCGCAGGCTTTGGGAGGCGGGGGCTCTGCGGCAGGGACGCTCGGGCTTTGGGAGGTGGGGGCTCTGCGGCAGGGACGCACAGGCTTTGGGAGGCGGGGGCTCTGCGGCAGGGTTGCACAGGCTTTGGGAGGCGGGGGCTCTGCGGCAGGGACGCACAGGCTTTGGGAGGCGGGGGCTCTGCGGCAGGCACGCACAGGCTTTGGGAGGCGGGGGCTCTGCCGCAGGGACGCACAGGCTTTGGGAAGCGGGGGCTCTGCGGCAGGCACGCACAGGCTTTGGGAGGTGGGGGCCCTGCGGCAGGCACGCACAGGCTTTGGGAGGCGGGGGCTCTGCGGCAGGCACGCACAGGCTTTGGGAAGTGGGGTCTCAGCGGCGGCCACGCACAGGCTTTGGGAGGTGGGGTCTCAGCGGCGGGCACGCACAGGCTTTGGCGGCAGGGGCTCGGTGGCGGGCACGCACAGGCTTAGTCTTGTCTATTACTAACTGTACTTGCCTCGTTTGGGTCACTATCTATTGATACTGTTGCCATTAGCATCTAAACCTTTTCTATTTGACATTACTGTGCCTGCCTTATCTAGATACTTTCTTTTCCTGGGATAATCTACTTTCTTATCCCGTGACTCTTTAGTTCTGAAGCATGCTGCCTCGGTCTGTGTCTCAGCTTTGTGCATTTTATATCACTGCTCTCACTGCCCTGAAAATAAAATGCACAGCATCCTTATTTGTCAGCTGGGCATTTTTAAGGGATGTGACCAGCAGTAAAGTTCCTGTAACCTCTAGAGATTGCTCTGGTTAAGGCCAGTTCACCCCCAGATTTATAGTCAAAGCTGGCCGAACACTAAATTAATACTCAATTTTATTCCCTGATATCTCCATCTCAGCATACAGATGGGGCAGTTCTCCGCCTACAACTGCTAGATAGGACCTCAATTGACTAAAAGCTACTCCGCCCAATACCCCATTTTCCTTTTTTTTGTCCTCACCGCCGGATAGGATAAACAAGTGCTATATTTTTCCCTTACCTCTGCACGATTTTTAGCGGATCCGACCAGGTTTCCTGCTATACCTCCCCTGGTTGTAGTTCTGTTTCTCAGGTAGCTAAATGCTCCAATGAGAACAGAAGCCTGCTCTTTTGTGTTCTCCAGGCAGCCTGCTTATCATCTAAATGTATACAGATGGCTTGGGCTAATTCCTTATCTTTTTCAACTTTGATGTTAAAGAAGGATAACCGGTTCAGCACCGCAGTGCTGAAAATCTCATGCATCCGAGCAACTTTCACCTCCCATTCATTCGCCTATAACTTTATTGCTACTTATCACAATGAATTGATCTATATCTTGTTTTTTCCGCCACTAATTAGACTTTCTTTGGGTAGTACATTTTGCTAAGAATTATTTTTTTCTAAATCCATTTTAACAGGAAGATTAAGAAATGAAAAAAAAATAATTATTTCTCAGTTTTTGGCCATTATAGTTTGAAATTAATATACGCTACCATAATTAAAACTCATGTATTTTATTTGCCCATCTGTCCCGGTTATTACACCGTTCAAACAATGTCCCTATCACAATTTATGGTGCCGATATTTCACTTAGAAATAAAGGTGCATTTTTTTCAATTTGCGTCCATCACTATTTACCGTACATACTCGCAAGCAAGCCGAATTTTTCACCCCCCAAAAGTGGCCCAAAAGTGGGGGGGGGGGGGGGGGTCGGCTTGCTTGCGAGTCATCGGTAGGTGGGTGGGTAGGTGGTGCCCCTCTCCGCTCCCCCCGCAGCTGCCGCTGCTATTACCTTAGGCGGCGCCGCTTCCTCTATCCCCGTCCTGCTCCGATAACTAACTAATTCACAGCAGCGCACCCCCCGCTGCTGTGATGACGGAGGAAACCATAGAGAGCGGTTCCCATAGTAACGGCATCGCCGCTACAGGAAGCCGCTCTCTATGGTTTCCTCCGTCATCACAGCAGCGAGGGGTGCGCTGCTGTGAATTAGTTACCGGAGCAGGACGGAGATAGAGGAAGCGGCGCCGCCTAAGGTAATAGCAGCGGCGGCCGCGGGGAGGGGGCACTAACTACCTACCCACCCACCCACACTGGCACTATGCTAGCTATACTGGGGCACTATACTAGCTATACTGAGCACTATACTAGCTGAACTGGGGCACTTTACTAGCTATACTGAGCACTATACTAGCTATACTGAGCACTATACTAGCTATACTGAGCACTATACTAGCTAAACTGGGGCACTATACTAGCTAAACTGGGGCACTATACTAGCTATACTGAGCACTATACTAGCTATACTGAGCACTATACTAGCTATACTGAGCACTATACTAGCTGAACTGGGGCACTTTACTAGCTATACTGAGCACTATACTAGCTTTACTGAGCACTATACTAGCTATACTGAGCACTATACTAGCTAAACTGGGGCACTATACTAGCTATACTGAGCACTATACTAGCTATACTGAGCACTATACTAGCTATACTGGGCACCATAATAGGGCACTACCTACCCATACTGGGCACTATACTAGCTATACTGAGCACTATATTAGCTATACTGAGCACTATACTAGCTATACTGGGCACTATACTAGCTGAACTGGGGCACTTTACTAGCTATACTGAGCACTATACTAGCTTTACTGAGCACTATACTAGCTATACTGAGCACTATACTAGCTAAACTGGGGCACTATACTAGCTATACTGAGCACTATACTAGCTATACTGAGCACTATACTAGCTATACTGGGGCACTATACTAGCTAAACTGGGGCACTATACTAGCTATACTGAGCACTATACTAGCTATACTGAGCACTATACTAGCTATACTGAGCACTATACTAGCTGAACTGGGGCACTTTACTAGCTATACTGAGCACTATACTAGCTTTACTGAGCACTATACTAGCTATACTGAGCACTATACTAGCTAAACTGGGGCACTATACTAGCTAAACTGGGGCACTATACTAGCTATACTGAGCACTATACTAGCTATACTGAGCACTATACTAGCTATACTGGGCACCATAATAGGGCACTACCTACCCATACTGGGCACTATACTAGCTATACTGAGCACTATATTAGCTATACTGAGCACTATACTAGCTATACTGGGCACTATACTAGCTATACTGGGGCACTACCTACCCATACTGGGCACTATACTAGCGATACTGGGCACTATACTAGCTATACTGGGACACACTAGGGGAATAAGGCGGCCAGCATTTCCTACCCCCGGCTTATATGGGGGTCAATCATTTTCCCCTGTTTTTTCAGGTGAAAGTTGGGGGGTCGGCTTACATGCGGGTCGGCTTGCTTGCGAGTATATACGATATAAGCTTATAATTTTAATAATATAAAATAAAATAATAATATACTCTCTTGACATGCATATTTCAAAAGTTCAGACCCTTGGGTAACTATTTATGTTTTTGTTTTTTTTATTGTATTTTTTTTTTGTTTTTTTTTAATAAAAAAGTGTATGTGGGTAATTTTTGGTGTGGGAGGGAAATTGCTAATTTTAAATGTAAGATAATGTAATTGTTTAATTAAAACTGTGTGTGGGTGCAGCTTACTATTTGGCCACAGTAAAAAAAGTACTGGATGCGAACGATGTCGCATCCAGGAACTAAAAAGAAGAGAAGAAGTTTCCTGGGGGCAGAAATACCGCGCTCTCTGGATAGAAAGCGTCGGTATTTCTGCGGGGAAGTTAGATCGGTGAATGGGAATTATATTCCCATTCACTGATCGGGGGGCTAGCGGCGGGCGGCGGGAGCGCGCGCGGGGGCGGAGCAGCAGTGCCTATCTGGATGAGGAAGCTAGTCCAGATAGGCCAAACTGGATAAATATTCCCCACAGTGCTGGTAGCAGCACATAAGGTATGTTAAAAATATGTGTTTAATGCCATCTTCGGTTACTTTGTACCTCTGCTGAATGCTTAGCTCGGTTTCGCTGGCTCTAAGGAGGAATCCCGCACTGGGCAGACGCTCCAATGCACGACATAGTGCAAAGTACGCGTCATGACCCAGAAGTTCGCATACTTCCGGGTTTTGCCCTTAGTTGCGGT
Source organism: Hyperolius riggenbachi (assembly GCF_040937935.1). Taxonomy (NCBI): domain Eukaryota; kingdom Metazoa; phylum Chordata; class Amphibia; order Anura; family Hyperoliidae; genus Hyperolius; species Hyperolius riggenbachi. The sequence continues at coordinate 154,909,735 of NC_090646.1, forward strand.
GCGGCGGCCATCTTTGATAGGGGCACAGAGCGGACGTCAAAAGAGCGTCCAGGAAGTGCTTATCTGTTGCTGTCGGATAAGACTTACGGTCCACACAACTCGGAGAGTCGCCTGCTGCAGCAGGGAGCGATAGGAGAGCATTATAATCTCATTCGGAACAGTAAGTTGTGGATGCTCTCTTTTATGTGTTGCAATGTATTTACCTAGTCTGCATGTCACACAAGGATGCTGATAGCCTGCACTTTTTTTCAGCTCTCATTTATAAGAATGGGGAAGTCCAAAAGAGAACACAAAAAGACCAATAGGTAAGGGGACGGGGGGAAGGGGGGGGGGTGAGTATTTAATGAGGTAATAGTAGAAGGTCTAAAGATCATATATTTATTTTTGATCTTTCTGATCTTTTTTCACAGCCACAAGCATTCCTTCTCTAGAGGGAACAAGGCTGACGTGCACCAGTATGACCCTATTGAGAGTCACTCAAGGCAGCATACTTCCTCAAAACAGGCACATAGTTTTTACTCTGCCGATAAACCGGGGAAAAGTTCTACAAAAGCACAATCTTCCAAGTCGCCAGAAAAAAACAAAAACCAGTTCTCCTAAAAAATGTACTTCTAAGTCAAACAGAATCTCAGAAGATCAATGCTGGTTATGTGGAGATATCAGACTAATTGATAAAATGGTTTGCAAAAACTGTTATGAGGATATATCTGGAGAAACACAGGATTTTTCTACGGTTGTAAAGCAAATCGTTAAAGACACAATGTCAGATGTATACGCAACAGTCAGATCAACCAAATACTTCCGGACACAAATCTACTAGTAAACAACCTACAGAGGATACAAGTTCTGACGATTCAGAAGAGCTCGATTATTCTTTTGATTTTTCCTTAATACCTGCTTTTATCTCACAAGTTAAGGAGGCAATTAAGTGGGAAGAGTCTGATGAAGGAGACAAACCAAAGAAAAAAAAGATACTATAAACAATTGGACAAAGATCATTCGGCATTTCCTTTTATGAATGAAATCAAGGAAATTATTACAGATTAATGGTACAGAACGGTCAAAAAACCTCGACCAAAAATAGATTGCGCAAACTACATCCTTTTTCAGAAAAAGATGGGGCGTTACTTGAAACTAGTCCGGTAGTAGATGCCTCAGTCATGCGACTGGCAAGAAACACCACTCTACCATTAGATGACTCAACTTCCTTTAGAGAAGTTTTGGACAGATAGATATTGATCTGAAAAGATCATATCTTTCATCTGGCGATGCGGCAAGACCAGCAGTGGCTTTGACATCAGTGGCCAAGGCCTTAAAATCATGGATTTGGGAAACAGAAAGTGCGATAGCCAGGGATGCTAATAAAGAATCTATTATTTTATCATTAAACCAATTAAAGCTAGCGGCAGAATTTGCTGGTGAAGTGGCTCTACAGTCTACACGTGGTTAAAGCCTCAAGTAGATCCATGGTTTTTCGGTGATGGCTAGAAGAGCCTTATGGCTAAGGGCATGGGCAGCTGACCCATCCTCCAAAACCACTTGGACAAAAATACCGTATGACGGTAAACATCTGTTTGGCTCTACCCTGGACTAGGCCATATCGAGAGTCACAGGAGGCAAATCCGGCCTCCTGCCTCAAGATAGAAAGTTTCAAAGGCAATGCTATACACAGCAAAACAGGCAAACATTCCAAAGATTTAAAGATGCTAGATCGTACAGGCCAGGGAAAACCTTCAATAAAAACTGGAAAAAAGTCTCAGCCATCTTTCTTCAGATCGAATAAGTCAAAATTATCCACGTCTGCTGAGAGTAACGCCAAATCCTTTTGAGATGAAGCCCGTCCAGACAGGACGAGTAGGAGTCAGACTTTCCCACTACGCGTCGGTCTGGGCGGAGAATATCCCAGTTAAGAAAAGGTGGGGGGGGGGGGGGGGGGGGGAGAAAGGCTGCGCGTCCCTAAACACATGCTGCAATTGAATGGTTAATCGCACAGGCATACACCGCCTCTGCTAGACTGAAAAATGCATGCCCTGCATCCAAGACAAGTGCTAACATTTATTAAACTAGGAGGAACTTTAGCTTCCAATATGGTTTGCATGCAAAGTATATTATACTAGACACTTGCGCCACGGTGAGGCAAACCTCCAGGCAAGTGACCTAACCTAAATTTAAAGCCTTGGGAGCAGCTAAGCAAAAAAAATGTGTAACTTACGTTTGGTTGAACAGTGAGGAGAACGCCAGCGCATACCACTAAGGCTGCATCCGAAATGACCACCAGCTCAGTGTGCAGCACCTAAATAGATTTTCTGCACACTTTGCATTCAATTCAGATGCAAATCATATGCAAATCTGCTACTACTTATTATGCAAACAGGAAACTCAGGAGGAGGGGCTGGGAGCAGCAAACCTGACAGTTACATAGTTACAAAGTTAAGAAAAGGTGGGGGGGAAGGCTGCACGTCCCTAAACACATGCTGCAATTAAATGGTTAATCGCACAGGCATACACCGCCTCTGCTAGACTGAAAAAGGCATGCCCTGCATCCAAGACAAGTGCTAACATTTATTAAACTCACCTCACCGTGGCGCAAGTGTCTAGTATAATATACTTTGCATGCAAACCATATTGGAAGCTAAAGTTCCTCCTAGTTTAATAAATGTTAGCACTTGTCTAAGATTCCATGTTGCCTGCCAGACAATGCATGAGAGTCCTCGGCCAGATGTCATCGTCAATTCCGTTAGTACGCTGGGCACACTGGAATCTGAGACCTTTCCAGATCAATTTCCTATCACAGTGGAAAGAAGGGGATCTAGACCAACCAATATGGATCCCAGCTGCAATCTGGCAATACCTAAGGTGGTGGCTGAACCCAAAAAAATCTAACTGTTGCTCTCTTCTCCTTCCAAAGTGGGAACTAGTAACGTCCGATGCAAGTGCCTCGGGATGGGGTGCAACTTGGAAAGACATAGCGGCACAGGGAGAATGGACCTTCTGCACAGAAAATATTGTTTCAAATGTCTTAGAAGTCAGAGCTGCCCTCCAAGCATTAAATTTCTTCCTGCCGGACATCGTGGACTGTTCAGTCATGCTTCAAATGGACAACAGAGCAGCAGTTTCTTATGTAAATAGACAGGGAGGGACTCACAGCATATCATTGCTCTCAGAAATCCAGCCAATCATGTCCCTAGCACAATCCCATCTGAGGGATCTGACAGCTGTCTATCTGCCGGGCCAGGACAATCTTCATGCAGACGATCTGTCAAGAAAACGTATAGACCGTCACGAATGGGTCCTAAATCTGAAAATTTTCAAAACACTTATAAGAAAGTAGGGAAAGTGTCAAATAGATCTATTTGCATCACCAGACAATACCCAACTTCCTCTTTTTTTATTCGAGGTATCCTTGTCCGAAGAGTCTAGCAGCGGACGCTCTAGCCCAACAATGGACATTCAAGAGGGGATATGCTTTCCCACCGACCCCATTAATCTTCAAATTTCTCCAAAAACTATCGATCTCGAATGTCGAAGTAATAGCGGTGATTCCATGCTGGCCGAAGAGGCCATGGTTTACTCTCCTGCACTCCTAATAGATCATCCATATCATCTGCCAAGGGAGCCAGATCTTCTGATCCAACGCCACTACATACATCCATATCTAGAGAGATTAAATTTAGTGGCTTGGAGATTGAGGGGCAAAGACTTTTAAACCAAGGATGTCCTCAAAAAGTAGTTTCTACTCTACTGGCAGCGAGAAAACTTATAACTACAGTCTACAATAGAACATGGGACAAATTTGTTTCTTTTGCAAGCTAGACTCAATTCGATCCTTTAGATCCTTCGGTGTTCAACTTGTTATCATTCCTAGAGCAAGGTCTAGATACAGGAATGGCATATAGCACATTAAAATCTCAAGTTTCAGCGATCTCAGCAGTCCTAGGAGTTTCATGGGCATTAAACCCTCTCATAAAACAATTCTTCAGAGCCGCATTAAAACTTCGTCCTCCAATAAAATCGAAATTCCCACAGTGGGATTTACCGACAGTTTTAGAGTACCTATGTTCTTCTATCTTTATACCAGTTGAGAATTGCTCTATTTTTGATCTAACTTTGAAAGTTACCTTTCTCATAGCCATCACGTCCGGTAGGAGAGTTTCAGAACTTCAGCCATAAAGAACCGTTTCTATGTGTTTTTGATGATCGCATAGTTCTACATCTGGTAGAAACATTTATCCCAAAAGTCTCTTCTACTTATCACTACAACCAAGAGTGGACTCTTCCAGCTTTTAAAAATTCAGAAGATCCACAGTTACCACATCCATTAGATCCTGTGTCCACAATCAAGACTTGCATGGAGGCCCCAGGGTCATTAAGAGACTTGGACAGACTCCTGATAATTCCTAGAGGTATAAACAAAGGCAAAGCTGCCTCTTCAAGAATAATTTCAACGTGGATAGTCAAAGTAATTCAACAAGCATACAAATCCAAAGGTTTGACACCACCGCATGAGATTTCAGCTCATTCCACAAGGGGCATGTCTGCCTCTTGGGCTGCAGTAGGGAAAGTTTCCCTAGAGACTATGGCTATCATTCATAAAAGGGTTGTCGGTAAAGAGAATCTGTGCGGGAAAACACCGCTGTCGGTATTTTAGACTTCTGGCTGCTCATTCATAAAAATGGATACAGTTGCAATAGCAGTACGGAGAGTCGGTAGGCTTGCAGAAACACAGGAAGCTGCAGAGTTGATACATTTCTCCGTGTTCCGCTCTACTGCAGCTGCCTGGGAGGTCTGTGTCTCCATTAACTCAGCATTGTTATCGCCACATCAGAGGGAGCGGTATTTCCCGTCCTCATACCGCTTGCGGTAATCTTTATGAATGAACATTTTGTTACATTTTTTACGATAATCACCGCACAAGGCGGTGATTTATCGCTCTCCTCGGTAATGTCAGGTTTTCATGCGGAAAGAGCCTTTATGAATGCCGAATTTGCTAGGTGTTCGGTAAAGTCAGCTGATTTAAGCATTTCCGCATGCGGAAATGCTTTATGAATGATAGCCTATATGTAAGGCAGCAAACTGGGCATCGAGCCACGCATTCATAAAGTTCTACAAGATTGAGCCAGCAGCGCTGTCCTCATATGCTTTTGGAAAGAATGTTATTTCCTTAGCTTCAGGTTCTAATGTTTAACTATAAATAAATTCTGTTTATGCACCTGCTTCCCGCCCTAAGTATTTATTTTTCTAGTTAGGAGCCCATCTGTATGCTGACATGGAGATATCAGGGAACAGGAAAATTGTATTCTTACCTAACATAATTTTCCTTTCCTGATATTCTCCATGTCAGCATACAGCCCCACCCATAGCAGGCGGTTCGTCCTGAAAGCAAGGAATATGGGGTATTGGGCAAAGTAGCTTTTATTCAAATGAGGTCCTATCTGGCAGTTGTAGGCGGAGAACTGCCCCATCTGTATGCTGACATGGAGAATATCAGGAAAGGAAAATTACGTTAGGTGAGAATACAATTTTCATGTTTTAGCTCATCATTTGAACGATATTACAATCAACATTGAGGAGCCAATCAAAGTGCCTGTAATGAATGATCACTGGCATCAGCGAGATGCTGGTGGTCACTCAGAAAATGAAAGTAAAAACACATACATATCACTTTCTGTGTATGATTCACAGTGCACAGTAATAAAGTGTGGGGACAGTTGTGGTCAAAAAGTAAAATTACACAAATATATTGAATAAAATCTCAGTTATTAACCCCTTCTAACCCTTCCACTCCCCCATAGTTACCAAAATATAAAACTCATAAAAAAAAAAAAAAAAAAAAACACTTTATAATAATTTCCATAGGGATCAACTTTTCTTTTTTATAGGTTATGAGGGTATATTACGGTTATTTTTATATTGGGAGGATGTAGCCTGGACAATTTAATACAATAGACTTGATGGAGGAGCTGGCAAAAGTTTTTTAAAATCTATAAAGTAACAAAACTGAAGTTAAAGGGCACTTTTAAAACAAAACAAAAAACCTCACGCCATACCTATTCTTGTAAACTTGCAACTAAACAAGAGGATATTGATGTTTGTGTTTGTTCAAAGCATTGAATTATTTACAATTAAATTATCTAGTTTTGTTGATCTTTAAATATTTATCCAAGGTCATTCCAGTGCCATTCCTCTACATCTCTCTTTAGATGCGTTGTTTGTTTTACAAAATTAAGATGAACTGAAGACAGTAACGTTAGAAGCAGCAATACATTACACTAAGTATTGTACGAAAAGTGATCAATGTGCTTTATAACTTGGTGGCCACCAGCAAAACCTGCACTCTAAACTAAAACTTTAACAGACCATCATTCAGAAGCAATCCAGTTAAATCATGAGAGGTCATTCCAAAGACATAAAAAGCACTATACATACTTTATAACAGATACATATAAGGAAACGGCCTACCAGAAAATACTGTAGTGAAGGAATTTATTTGGGAAATCTGATATACTGACGTTCATCGCTCAATGAAATAACTGGAGAAAATAAGTGATCAACCTGCCCAGCCAACCTGGACTACTTATTAAAAGTGTACTCTCCTGTCACCTCCAGGCTTCTGTGTTCAGCCTCCCCTGGCCTTACCATTTTACTTAGGAGCTCCAATTGGAACCAGAGCAGTTTGGTAACAATTAGAAGAGGGCATTCCCAGGACGCTCCTGGCAACGGCCGCTACATGCAGCATTGTGGGAGAGAGCCTGTACTTGTACTACTGGGCCTACCTTACCAGCCCAAATCGCAAAATCATGTATTTTGTACCATTTGCCTTGTATAACTTTGTTCTATGTTGTATAAACTTGTTATATCTGTCATCCTTGTGTCATTGACAAAGAAGTAATTGTACCGGCGCTAGCTGAAGTCGGGTATGGCCCTTTAAGTGGATTTGCACACAGTACTGCTCCTTTAACTGGGTGGTGCCAGAGTGCTGATGTGGGAGATACAAAGGGACAAAAGAGCGCACCAATGGTGTGTTAACACTTTAATAAAGTCACACGCATAAAATTAATGCACTTACAGTGTATGTGCAAGTATTGCACATTTGGGAGGCCACCAGCGAGTCCCCTCAACGTCCTGCGGCTGGCCAGGGCTGACAGGGTCTGTGCGAGTGGTGAGGCAGGTAGAGAGAGGGACAACCGCCTGCTCACAATCCTCTCGGCAAGCCATCTGACGTCACCATGACGTATAATCATACCATGCACAATATCGGTTTACCGGTTTGGGGGGGCGGAGCTACCGGGGGCGGAGTGACGGGCGAACAAACAGCGGCGAAGATAAGCAAATACTTGCTGGCAGCCGGGTCGTCCTACACGCTGTACTAGCTTCATTTTACTTCCTGTTCTTGTCCTATTTCTCTGAAACAGCGCCCCCTGGGAGCTATTACAAGGAGAGGATGCAAGAACAGGAAGTAGAATGAAGCTAGTACAGCGTGCAGGAGACTCGGCTGCCAGCAAATGAGTATTTGTTTTGTACCCCCTGCTGCTGCGTCCCCCCTGGCTCTATATTGCAAGCACCAATCCTGGCTACACCTATCCCTGGCTAGCTATGCTGCAGCCACCTATCCTGGCTACACCTATCCCTGGCTCTCTATACTGCGAGCACCAATCCTGGCTACACCTATCCCTGGCTACCTATGCTGCAGGCACCTATCCTGGCTACACCTATCCCTGGCTCTCTATACTGCGAGCACCAATCCTAGCTACACCTATCCCTGGCTACCTATGCTGCAGGCACTTATCCTGGCTACACCTATCCCTGGCTCTCTATACTGCGGGCACCAATCCTGGCTACACCTATCTCTAGCTACCTATGCTGCAGGAACCTATCCTGGCTACACCTATCCCTGGCTCTCTATACTGCGGGCACCAATCCTGGCTACACCTATCCCTGGCTACCTATGCTGCAGGCACCTATCCTGGCTACACCTATCCCTGTCTCTCTATATTGCGGCCACCTACTTCTGGCTACACCCATCTCTGGCCACCTATGCTGCAGCCACTTACTACTGGGGGGGGCACATTATTTAATGTAAGGGAAGCCCCCGGGTCAAAATAATTGTTTGATACCGCATACCGTGGTATTTTTTTTTTTTTTGACGGTTATCATACCGTAGAATTTCATACCGTTGCAACCCTAGTTGGCGCTTTATAAATGCAATAAATACTAATAAAAGAACGTACAGAGAGGTAATGTACATGGAATGTGCAAGCGCCTTGGACATCCCAAACGGAGGCTACAGCGGGAATTGCATGTTGTGTGCCATATTCTTGGTTTTCCCTCAGGCTTACTTTAAAGTGGAACTGTTGCAAAAATCTTTTTTCAAACAATCTTTATTTCAAAGTAGAGAACAGCAAATACAAAAGTAGAGTGGCCATAGAAAAGGTCACTCTTAACAAGCATACTGTATATCAATGCAATTACACAGCATGTTTAGTCTGATGACTTAATTAGCACTGATAATATCTTACAAAAACAAATACAATACAACAGGTGTAGATGAGGTTAAACATAATCCATTTTAGGCTTAAGTTTTTGGTTTTTAGCTTTTAGTTTTGGTCGCATAATATTCATTGTTGTGTCACAAAGAGGGGAAAGGGTAAGTATGGGCTCTCGTTCGCAGGTCAGCCATCAGGTATCTTGGTAATAGTTTTCATCTTAATAAGCTCTTTCCCTTTCACGTACAATCTTCTTCGTCCTGTTTATCTCATCATTATGACAAATCCGAGTTCTACCAACCTCAGAATATTATATCTCTATACTCCTTTAACTAAATAAAGAAGAAAAAGATGGTCGTGGAGTGGGATCTACCGCTAAACGATAAGTATCGGAATCTTGAAACACGTACCACTGTGACCACATAATGATAAATTTTTCTGACATTTCCTCACTTGTATGTATCAGCTCTTCCATCTTGGCTATTTGGTCAATTTTTTGAAACCAGAGCGAGATGGAGGGTGGTTCCAACGACTTCCACTTTAGTGGGACACATGCTTTCGCCGCGTTCAGTAAATGTTTAACTAACGACTTTTTATAAGATCGTACCGTGTCTCTGGTTAAATGTAATAGGAAAACTTCCGGTTTCCACTCAAGTTTTTCACTTGCGATTTCAGCAATCAGGGATTGCACCTGTCTCCAGAAGGGGACAATTTTATGACAACTCCACCAGATGTGGATCAGATTTCCCCTTGCATTCTCGCACCTCCAGCATGTGTCCGTAACTGCAGGGAAAATTCTATGGAGCCTAGATGGGGTTCTATACCAATGGGAGAGCAATTTGTAATTTGTTTCTTGCATGAGTACGCTACGGGAGCTTTTGTGTGTTAAGATACACACTTTCTCCCAATCTTCTTCACTTATTGTAGTTTGCAAACGCTGCTCCCATGCCCCCTTGAAGAGGGCTTCGGGTCCTTGAATTAACGACAGAAGTAGCTGATACATCGAAGCGACCATGTGTTTTTGGGGCGACTTGAGCAAAACTGTTTGTTCAAAATCTGACAATTTCCTATTGATCTCACTACATGACTTAATAGAAGAAAGAAAACTTCTAAGCTGCAAAAGCTGCCAGAAAGGTGGGTTTCGTATTGAGTTTTGAGCTATGGACTCCATATGGATTATTTTGGCATTGACTAAAAGGTCTTTCAGTAGGAGAGGCTCCAGTTCCCGAAGGTCCCCCAAAAAGTTTATAGCACAACCTGCTGGAAATGTAGTTCGGAATCTCACAGATGACAAAGGTCCTAAAATTGTAGACAGTTTTGTTTCTATACAACACCTTCTAAAACCGGTTAGTGTGGCCCAGATAAGTGGATGTTTGTTTAATTCCCTAAAAGGAGATGTCAAACAATCTATTTCTGAATTCCATGGAAGCCATGCTATATCTGCTCCAAAGAATTGTCGTTCTAGACGAACCCAGTCCTTGTCCTGACCATTGCAGTGCCAATCCACAATTCTGCTTAATTGAACAGCTTGGTGATATCTCCAGAAATCGGGAAGTCCAGCTCCCCCAATTTCTTTAGAGAAAACCAACAGTGTTCTGCTGAGTCGAGGTGGTTTTTTCCCCCATATAAATTTAGATATAAGGCTTTGGAGAGTAATAAACCATTTTTTGTGTATAAAAATCGGTAGTGTGGATAAATAATATAATATACGCGGGAGAATTGTCATCTTGACACATGCAATTCGTCCAAACCAAGATATAGGTTTCCCTGTCCAGTTTTCAAGAGTTTGCTTTGTCTTTTGCAAAAGGGGATCAAAATTTAGTCTGGAAATATCTTTAAGTTTGGAAGGGATTTGTACTCCTAAATAAGTAATGCTCTCAGATGCCCACTTAAAAGGGAAGTTGTCTTTACATAGCGCTAAAATATGTGGTTGCATAGAGATATTAAGCCCAAATGATTTAGTGAAATTTATCTTCAAATTTGAGATATCAGCAAAGTGTGAGAACTCCAGCATCAAATTGGGGATCGAGATGAGTGGCTGTGTCAAAAAGAACATCAGGTCGTCGGCATAGGCCGCTATTTTGTAATCTTTGTCACCGATTTGGACACCATGAATACTAGTATTTGAACGGACTGCATTAAGGAGAGGTTCCATGGATAAGATAAAAATAAGGGGGGATAGTGGACAGCCCTGTCTTGTGCCATTTTTAAGTTTAAATTTTTCTGACAAGGTACAATTTACTTTGACTTGAGCTGAGGGGTCACTATACAGTAGGCCAATCCAGGACATCATGTTTGGACCCAATCCCACATCCCTCAAAAGAAAGGTCAGATAGTCCCATGCCACCCTATCAAAGGCCTTCTCGGCATCAGTGGAGAGAAAGCACCCCTCCACCGAATGCCGAGAAAGCCAGTGATGAATGTTTATTGTTTTGATGGTGTTGTCCCTGGCTTCACGCCCAGGGACAAAGCCAGCCTGGTCTGTAGCAATCCACCCTGGGATGTGTGGCAATAATCTGTTCGCGAGAATTTTCGCGAACAGCTTAATATCCACATTTAGCAAGGATATAGGTCTATAGTTTCCACACATCAGGGGGTCCTTTCCTTCCTTATGAATTACAGCTATGTGCGCTGATAAAAGTTCAGAGGAATGTCTGCTGTCCTTTGAGATGTTGTTAAAGGCATTAACAAAGTGTGGGGCTAAGGTGTCTCGGTATAGTTTATAGTACTGTGTGGTGAAGCCATCTGGGCCTGGGCTTTTCCCAGTGGCACTTTGCTTTAACGCCATGAAGAATTCATCCTCACTTATTTCATTTTCTAAAGTCTCAATGTCTGCTTGTTTAAGCTTTTGAAGTCCAAATTTGCTCAGGAATTCTGTCATTCTATCCTGCTTCAAAGAATGGTCCAAAGGTTCAGGAAGATTATAGAGATTGGAATAGAATTGAGCAAACTGCTGAGCAATTTCTTGGAGCTTATATGTCTTAGTTTGGTCATTTTTACGAATACATGCTACCTAGAGTTCAATACGTCTATTCCTAAGTAATCTTGCTAGCATTTTCCCTGGTTTATTGCCCTCTTCATATAATGTTTTTTTCCCTTTAAGAAAGGTACATTGGGCCCTATGATAAAGCAGTTTTAAGAGCTGCTCTCTTTCTTTTCTCAATTCTTCTAGTTCTGTAGGTGATAAGGACTTTTTATGTAATTTCTGTAGATTCCGAACTCTTTGCGTTTGGGCATCTATTCCTGCATCCCTTTATCTTTTAAGCTTCGCCCCCAGTTTCACCAAGACGCCCCTTACCACAGGCTTATGGGCCTCCCAGAGTGTCATCGGGTTTGTCTCGGGATTTTTATTGGTTTCAAAATACTGTAGGATAACCTTTTTAATCGATTCTATTTTAGGCTTATCTGACAATAGGGTAGGGTTTAGTCTCCATAGCCATTGAGTTGGGGATGTTAGCCCCCAGAAGATCTTGGAGTGCACTGGAGCGTGATCTGAGATCGTAATTGTCCCTATCTCAGAATCGATTAATCTATGTAAATCTCTCTGCATAATCATAATATAATCAATCCTGGTGTATTTTTTGTGCATGTTTGAATAAAAGGTAAAGTCTCTGCCCGAGGGGTTTGATATCCTCCAGGAGTCCAATAACTGCAGAGAGTTGAGACTATTTCGGATTTTTTTCAATGAATGAAAGGGTAAGGATGATGTGCCATTGGATGAGTCAAGTTTTGGTTCCAACGGAACATTTAGATCGCCTCCTAAAATTAGGAGACCTTCAGTGAAACCCCTAAGCGTGTGGAGAGTCGCTTCTAAAAACTGCGATTGGCGTGCATTGGGGGCGTAAATATTTGCTATGGTAACCAAGTCTCCCCGAATTTTCCCCTTCAAGAACAAGAATCTTCCCCCATCATCTCTCATGGAGTCAGCAAGCTCAAAACCCAATCGTCTATGGATCAGCGTTGTAACGCCCTTAGATTTCCCTTCTAAGTTTGTGGCATGGTAGACCTGGGGATACGATCTATGTCTTAACGAAGGAATTTTATCTCTGCAAAAGTGTGTTTCTTGAATCATGGCAATTTCCGAGCCAAATTTATGTAGTTCTCTAAGCAAAGAGCTTCTTTTTTCGGGTAAGTTTAAACCTTTTACATTGTAAGAGGTCAGTAATAGTGTGGTCGCTGACCTGCGTGCATCTGCTCTTCCACTCATGTTGACAACAGCCAATGAAGCTCCTGACCAAAACTAGTGTGCCAACGATATGGCACCAGATAGAGTAACTGTCCTAGGGTGACCTAAAAACTAAGGATCACCCTTAATTGAATAGGACAAAATTGGGGATATCAAATATGTTAATATTAGACTATGTAGTAGAAAAAGTTAGCTGATATCAAAATAGGTAAATAAGCAGATGGTTATCCCCTTATGGGCGCAGTGGGTCGCGTACGGCGGAGAAAGAACAATCTTAGCTTGTAACACACTTATCTTAAAGACTAAGAATATTATTCAAAATAAAGGATACAAGTCAAGCAAATTAAGCCGAGTCATAACAATAGTACTCCTCTCCTATCTCATAATAATTTCCAATTGGGTCTCCCCCAGTATACATTATCCCAAGGTGTATGGAGCACTAATCCGCTAACCAGTTAACTGCCTATGGGTCTATAGTGAAGTAACTAATTCTATTTGCTAGTTATCACAAACTGTAGTTGACCTAGGCATTAGTCTGTATATGTTCTAAGTCTCTTTTACAACTTTTTAATTCTGACAACTAGTCCATCTCCTCTTCCCTCTTAATGCACTTATCTCTTATAAACCGTAAAGAAGGCTCATATTTAAGCAAGGGTCTGCCCATAACATAGTTATCAACAATATGAAAACACTCTATTAGATAGGGCGGTAAGCTTTAGAACTTTATGTATCGAGATCGTGATCTGTCTATCCATTGTGAACTTTATGTTAGAGAAGATGAGCTGTCTCTTTAAGACCACAAAAGTAAACATCATAATCATCGTCAAATTATAATAGCATAATAAGCCAATGATCATACTACAGTGGCTAGTAGATTATCAACATGCGTAGGTTCCTATTACCAAATTCCTGATGAGTACAGCCAGGATAGGAAAAATAAGAGTTAAATGTGAAAATTATTCTCCAGGATCCTCTGAGGATCTATCCCTGCTATCTTGGCTGGGGGAGTAATCTCTACGACGTGGCATTTTAACCCTTGATGATCTTCCAGAGTTTTTAGGAAGATTACGAGATCTTCTCGGAGGAACCCTCGGCCAGGGGCCTCCTGCTGGTACTAGTGCTCCAGCAGAGTACATACGGTCCAAGACCACAGGGAGACGAAATTCTCCGTAAAAGTCAGGTACCTCCACCACTGAAATGTTCAAAATGTCACAAAAACGCCGGACGTCTTCCGGATACTGCACTACCGCAGTGCGACTGTCACGTGTAGCCACGAGGCCAAAAGGGAATTTCCACTTGTAAGTAATCCCGGCACGGCGGAGTTCCGCCAGCAGCGGTTTAAGTGAGCGTCTATTCTTGAGGGTGATATGTGACAAATCCTGGAAAAGTTTTATTTCAGTGTCATTAAACATGATGCCATCTTGTTCTCTGGCTTTACCCATTATTTCTTCTTTGAGGGAATAGTTAGTGACGCAACATATAACATCTCTAGGAGAGTCCGCATCAGACCTGGGAGGTTTTAATGCTCTGTGGGCTCGATCTAGTTCTATAGGGGAGTCCTTGGGGCGCTCCAGTAAGCTGTTAAAAATGGATAATAAGGCAGAAGGGATATCCTCTTGCTGCACAGATTCAGGGATCCCCTTCACCCTAATATTATGTCTTCTTCCCCTGTTGTCTAGATCTTCTAAGTGCCTATTCGTTTCTATCAGATGGAGGTTATGTGCCACCGAGGCTTGCTGCAGCTCTTCAATTGCTGCATCTCTGTTATCTCCTGCCTTTTCAACCTCCTCAATGCGAGATACTAGTCCCTGCAGGTCCTCTTTGAGATCCAACAACGCCCCTGACATATTGTTCTTTATATCGGTTGCCAGGGAAGTCATGTCTGACATCGTGGGTAGCTGCTTCATATAGGTAAACATGTCCATTACACTCACCGCGGACTCTTGTGAAGTTCCAGTTCCCGTACCGCTCTCTGCGGCCTGTGCATGGGAGGAGGCCGGCGCCATCTTGGCAGACTCTCGTCCGTGCTCATCTGTCCGAGATTTGAACATAGAGGGTATGCTGCGACTCCCATGTGACCCGGAGTCTCCCTGAGGTCCCTGGGGCTGCCCAGTCTTGTTTCCTTTGGTCGCCATGTCGTAGGGAAGGAGCGCACCTTAGTAGGAGAGGAGTCTCTATCGGAGCTCGTGATTCAAGCGGCCATCTCCGTTGCGCGCAAGCCACGCCCCCGTTGCAAAAATCTTAACATTTAAAACACACACAAATAAGAAGTACATTTTTTCCAGAGTAAATCAGAATCATATTTATTTCGCCAAGTACAACGGGGGTTGTACCCGGAATTATTTTGGCTCTTACAGGGTCGGAGATGGTACAACACGTGCATGCAATTCAACACATACAATCAGGTACAGTAGTACAAGTAAGCAAATACCTAAATACACATATAGCCCATACTGTAGTGAAGGACGCGTGGGGAAAACTGGAGTGCTGTGTGAGGGGAGCAGCCTGCCAACTACTGACGGCGCTCGCTCGCTCCACAACAGCTCCAGATGCCCTGCAGTGTGTCCTGGAAAGGAGTGGATAGAGATAGAGAAAGAGAGAGAGAGAGAGAGAGAGAGAGAAAGGATAGCAAAGAAAAGAACCAAGGCAAGAAGAGAGAGACAGGGACCTTAAGGGGCTGCAGATTAAAAAGAAACACCCCTAGGTCCGACAATCAGTCCAATTGGTGTGCAGGGATCTCCTGAGGCAGCGGCAGTGAACGATCCCTCGATGGGGAAATGGGCCAAAAAATGAGCCGTACATCACTTTTCTCCTATGTTGCTGTCACTTAAGTAGTAGAAATCTGACATTACTGAAAGATTTTGGACTTTTAAAAGCTCTTAGTGAATGGCAGTTGCTCTGTCCAACTGCAAAAATTGTGTACAGAGAGCAGGGAGGCTAGCCAGCATCTTTGTATTAATCATTTTCAGGGAATGTCTTTATAAAGAATAAAGGCCATGCTAACAATCCCCATGAAGAGATGGACTAGCCCAAAACCTGTTGCTAATGTCAGATTTCTACTACCTACTGTAAGGGACAGTAACATAGGAGAAATGGCTCATTTCACTCTGGGAGAAATGTACTTCTTATTTGTACGTTTTTTTAAATTTTAAGATTTTCTGGAAAGTTCCTCTTTAAGTGCACCTGACATCAGGACTTATATACAGTGCGCTCATAATTATTCATACAGGGTGATGGTAAGAAGACCCTTCAACCTGAAAGATTTGGAGCTCATTGCTAAAGATAAATGGACACAAATACCTGTGGAGACATGCAGAAAGCTGGTCTGCAATTATAGGAAACGTTTGCTTTCTGTAATAGTCAATAACGGTTTTTCTATTTATTATTGAGTAAGGTCTGAATAATTTTGGACTGGACACTTTTTGTTCAAATGTAAATAAAAGCTGAGAATGTTTTTTTTCCCCACAATAATGCCTCTTGTACATCGTCTTAGTATCTTTTGGGAGTCACCTATGCCATTTTCCGTCAAAAAATGACTTGCTGGTTGAATAAAAGTAACTTTAAAGTGGATCCGAGGTGAACTTTTACACATTGCATAATTGTGTTCCTTTCCTATTGTTTATAGGGCATTCCTCAAGCCAAATACTTTTTTTTGTTTTTGTTTTAATACTCCAATTCCCTATAAACTTAAGAAGACACGCCCACAGGTTTTCAGACAGCCTTGGCAGTAGCAAGGGCTCATGGGAGCTCAGTCTGGGCAGGAGGAGGGGGAGGTGTTACTAGCCATTGATTTCAGAGGCAGAGGGGAGGAGGGAGGAGGAGAGGGTATTAGGCTGATGGCTCAATATACAGATAAGCCTGCCTCTGTGTAATGTTTACAAACAACATGGCTGCTGTCATTGTATCACAGGAATAAATAATCATATTCTATTAAAACTGTTTGCAGCTAGATTTGCTGTGTAAACCATCTAAACTTTACATAACATATATAGACAAGTTACTTGTTAGTTAGTTTTTCATCTCGGATCCGCTTTAAGTCAAAATTTGCCAGGGGAACGAATAATTGTGGGCAGCACTGTATAAAATGTACATATCTGAGGCTTCCTCTAGCCCCCTCCAAGCTTATCGCTCCCACGCCGTCCTCCTCATTTCTCCGCAACTGGCCCCGGTAAGTCATCCAGTCAGCGCACGCACAGTCCAGCCAAGCAAGACAGGAGCGAGCCAAGGGAGCACACGTGGCC